>NC_060142.1:382419009-382722039 GCF_021461385.2 Schistocerca piceifrons
CTTGTCTGTGCTGTGGTAGCTGTACGATCTGCCTCTACTGGCCTTACAATAAGATGGTCCTTGCGATCGTCTGTGCTGCCTGGACGTCCAGTACCTCATCTGCGGGTCTGAGAATGTTCACGTGACCACTGATACTACCATCGTTGGACAACTGATGCAGCACGTCCAACTTGGGTGGCAATTCTCCGAAAGGATCATCCCAGCGCTCGGGAAGTCGCAATTTCACCCCCTTTCAAACTCTCTGAGCTGGTTGTGGAAAGTACGAGTGCACTCCATGGCATGGTTGCCAGTTTACTTCACATGTCTACACCACACTGAGTCTCCTGCCTCTGAGCATTTCATATTAATGTGTGGACACAGATGGCGCTCTGGTTACTATCTCTCAAGTGGCATATCCCCTCATCAGATCAAAATCGACGTCGTCTTTTCAAGTGTGTGACACTCCATTGACAATCGCCAGTCACATTTAAGTATAGTCCCATTTATAATGTGCTATTCTAGGTCTTTTACACTACCACCATGTATGTATGTAGAAAGTAGCTGTCAGTATTGCTTCTTGCCTAGGATATAGGATTCACATGGATTAGTGGTTACCAATTCTTGTTTCACCCCCTTGCCATGTTAGTATTTTACATGTAGTTCTTATACTATATCAGTCAATCTTCATCTGTGTCGCTGTCACTTCATTTGTCCGCTAGTAATGTTGTCTCATCTCGTTAGTAATGTCTGTGGAGTCTATGGTCGCATTTGCTAGTTGCCGACTGTAGTATCAAAATGGTTCAAATGGCTCTGAGCACTATGGAACTTAACATCTGAGGTCATCAGTCCCCCAGAACTTAGAGCTACTTAAACTCAACTAACCTAAGGACATCACACATATCCATGCTCGAGGCAGGATTCGACCTTGCAACCGTAGCAGTCGCGCGGTTCCAGACTGAAGCGCCTAGAACCGCTCGGCCACCGCGGCCGGCGACTGTAGTATCGATACTGCAAATACTCTTTATGTAGTTCTCTAGATATTCTGTCTGGATTTTCGTCGAGATCCACCCTCAAGGTCTGGTCGCTAAGTGATTGCGTTATGACGATGGAATACCAGACTGCCATCGTGAGTGTTCCATGACGTTGGAACACCACGGACTGTCGCCATCGCGACCATTGCTCTGCTTTCCTTGACGTGGCAGTAGAGTGAGGCACGCTCACAATGATTCATCCAACGATATAGCTGCACCACATCGCCTTTCAGACGGATTCTGGTTTTTCATACAACACATTGGGTGTATTCGTGTATGGAGGGACCGAAAACGAAAGTTGCAAGACTGGATTCGTCATCAACATGGAGCTCTAGTACCTGAATGATTGTATCGGCTGCTATTGGGTACACAATGTGATCTCCTCTGGTTCGCATGGCGAGTAATTTATACATTGGCATTACATATTTGACGTGTTGAGACCGTTGGCTGTTCCCAATCTCCGAGGTCTTCATGATGTTATCTTTCAGCACGATAACGCAAGGTCACAGGATGTCCATGCCACCCTAGCCTAGCTTGATATGGAGAACTTTCGACTGTTGACCTTGCGAGCACTGAGAGGCCAGACCATTACTTCTCACCAGCCATTACAACTTATAAACTCTACTACAGAGTTGAGCCAGCAGGGAATGCCATACCCATATATGTTGCTACTAATGGCTGCGACAGTGAACGTTATTTTAAAGGGGATTGGGAGGTTGAAGTGATTTTTTTTCATGGGAATCCTAATATTTGATGTGAAGTTTGAAAAGAGCGACAAATTTTACGCATAAAATGATGCATTATTCAAGGTCATAACAAGGTTCAATGAAGGTGAAATGAGCGAATGTGTTTTCAGTTCTAGTAGGGATTAACTCAGAATATAGGAGGGATACAGCAAAATACGATGCTAGATACAAATTTGAAGGGGCGTACAGGATCACGTATCATTGCCAGTCACCATAATCTTAAATATAATTATCGAAGGTCATTCAAAGGTTGACTTTTGTTTCATGGGAACTCCTATTTGTGACGTCAGATTTGGAAAGACCGAAGAGAGATATGTAGTTAAGTCTCTGTGTCTCCATTTTATCAGAGACGGCTGTTCGGTACAGGATGTCAAATCAAATACCTTTCAGAAGGGTGCGGTAGTCGAGCGGTCACGGGCGCCTTGCCACGGTTAGCTCACCTCCCGCCGTCGGCGGTTCAAGTCCTCCCTTGGGCATGGATGTGTGTCTCGTCTTAAGCGTAAGTTACTTTAAGTTAGATTAAGTAGTGTGTAAACCTAGGGACCAATAACCTCAGCAGTTTGGTTCCATAGGAACTTACCACAAATTTCCAAAAAAATACCTTCCAGCCGTCTAGTTTCCAAACATGTTTTATTAGACTACCAGTTTCGGCGATTTACTACGCCATCTTCGTGTAATAATAGTAAGATTCCAAACTCGGTTCCCGTCAAATTAGGAACTAGCATTCAAATACTGGTATCCATAGGTATCTGCTGGATACAGCGATCACTTCGACTACCATCTGATGGCAAAAGACAATCATAAAACCAGATTACAATAAACAAAAAAAGGTATTTAATTAACGAATCACGCAAGGTCAAATGCTAAGATTTAATTAACATGTTTATTGGCAAAAATAAATACATCACAACTTATAAATGCAATTTTTGACTTTTTCAAGATAGAAGAAACATTAATTAAGCGTAAGTAGATCATTGGTTTAAACGTCGTTGAGTGAGTATCCTCGCCTTTCGTTCTTCCGAATGTCCCTTCCAATTCGCATCTAACATTATATTTTGCTGTGTCTCTCCGCTACTAGAACAAAAAACGTATTTGCTTAAATGAGCTTTATTTAACCTTGTAATGACCTTAAATATTGTATCATTTCATATGTGAAATTTTCAGCTCTTTTAAAAGTCAGATATTAGAGTTCCCATGAAAAAAAAAAATCACTTTATCCTCCAAATCCCCTTGAAAATAACGTTCAAAGTCACAGTCATTAGTAGCAATGCGTGATCCTCTTCGCTGCCTATAACTTTTATCTAAAACATTTAGCTGTATCTCATCTCTACCCAATTTCCCATTATGGATTAAAATGGTCCACCCTGTATATTACAACCAGGAATCATAATGCACCTTGTCAATTTAGCTCTTCAGGGGAATAATCATATAGAGTCGCCTGAGAAAGGCAATCATAAAACAATAAACGACAAAAAGGTATTTACTTAACGAATCACGCCAAGTCAAATGTTAAATGAAATTTAACTGACTTTTAATACAAGCTGCGACATTAATCGGGAATAAAAACAATTATCCAGAAAGTATAGACTTTGTTTTTTGCTTGGTCATATTAGAATAGTATAAGGCTTTTTCTATTTTAATCAATCCCATTCCCTCATAATGTTAAGCTTATGTTTACTATATCTTTGAAATTAGCACCTTTTCATTATTGCATATTTATAAAATATTTTTACGATGCCACTTGACTTAATCATACTGGGTAGCGAAAGCATTCTTCTATTTTAGTCAGATGTGCTTTATCACATTTTTAACCTTTTTGTAGTTATAATGTATTGTTTGCAAAATGTAGATTACAAGAACGCGGAGGCTCTCGGCACTAACTTTGAATAAAATGTTGTCGGGCTTCCAGCTGTGCCAATGTGTTAAAAATATTCTGTAATTTTAACCATTTGACGTGGCTGGAAGCTCAAGAACATTTAATTCAAGATGTGTACTGTCCAACAGTTGTATTTGGCTTCCCTTTTTCTGACATGTCGTAAGATGGTTATTGCTGACGAAAATCTATAGCGTGACTACAATTTGTTTGTGATCAGACACTGGAATCAGACAAAGAAATTTCCTTGTAACGTTTTCGGGAAGCAGTAATAAATGAAAACTGAATCTGTAAAGTGAGAAACGTAGCTGAAATTGAATGGGTTAGAAAGAGGTATACTACTGTGCTACTGAAGGACATTAAAGAGTGAAACAGCTAATGAACAAAGAAATACAAAAATCCTGACTAAGGCACGTGTAAGAAAAGATATTAAGAGCCCTGTGCTCTAGAGAAACAGTGTGATGCAGTTCAATTAGAAGTAGTGTTTAAACTACTGGAAAAAAACGTAGAGCTTTAAAAATATAGTAACCTTAATATTTGTGATTATCCTTAGTAATAAAGTACATGTCTTGACAGAGAGAAAGTTGTGAAATGATGAGATTAAATAGAGTACTTCGGTAAACTGTTCGAACGATTTGAAGTCACATATGTCCCAAGTATTACAAAGACATGTATTCGTTTATTTGGTTATAAATTGTTATCCAAGACAAGATACTAGGAGAGAATTACTATAAACCAACTGTGCTCCTATCCACCCACTCGTGAGGTTGTAGTACAATGCGAACATGATAAACTGGTGGGTGCGCGCTAATTTATAACAGCGGTGTCCCATCCCTCCCTGCCTTTGAGAAGTGAGACAAAAAGTAAAGTGAATAATGCTGAAGTCTCGTGGTGGATTGCATGTGTCATCCTGGAACGATCATAATTGAGAAATCCTTTTTTAACTGACTACTTCACGCCTATTCTTTGTCTCTTGTTACGATATATATTTTATAAAAACAAAGTTTTTGCGTTACTCATATAATTTATCTTACAAGTTTACGTTACCCGTCCCGATAAACGAGATACAACAGTCATTAGCACGTAATGAGCTATTAATTGGTTAATTTTTTGTTCTAGATACACTGTCTCGTCGCAGAGATGGTACATATTTAAGACTGAAACATGATATTTCGTGAGAGCCATTTGAAAACTTAGGTTCATTGTACCAACTACTCAACAACAATAGATGAACTCCCTTTGAAAGTTTGTCGTTAAGAGCGTTAAAACTGCACTGTATGGCTTTTTTTTTAGCGCAACAGAGGCTACGCAATGCTAGGTAGAGTAACATCGAGACGATAATAACGGGCCTGTAAGATGTGTAATCTCAATTAAGATTGCAAAGCACTTTAGATGAAATCTGTCAAGTCGTGAAAATACCGGTAAAGAATTCAGGAATCTCACACGGGAGATCAGCTACAAGCTACAAATATTTCTATAATCCGATCATCTGAAAGACTGTGAGTAGTTCAATAAACTGCAAAGGATATCATTCAAGTAAAATCTGAGCTGCAAACGTCGCGTTAGAGTCCACATGCAGCACAAAATTTTTAAAATTCGTGTGGGTTACTACTCTAAATGGTATATTCCGGAATATGTCGTCAACGTATATCGAATGAATACAGAGCAAATAATGTTGTTAGTGATCGATAAATCTGTCGACATGATTTATGTAGGGTTGGTCATAAATACGTCATTGGTTTGAGACGACGAGTGCGCGGAAACTTCATGACACACAGCAAAATTACACATATCAGTTGATAGATTATCTCCCCCAATTTTGAGTCGTAACATTAAAGAAGCATGCGGAAGGGGATGGAAAGGGGGGGGGGGGGAGTCCGGCATGTCAGAACACGTAGACAAATCATCTGCTCTGTACTGTCGTGTCGATCAGTTTCGTACGTGTGGACATGAAACGCAGTGAACAGATTTCCAATACGAACAGCTGTCGCTCTTCTTGGGCAATTCATGTCAGTAACTTCAACGAACTGCACGCAGATATTGACGTTTGGCACCTCACAAATGATTCCAAACTGAACACCTGTAATGTCAGTTAAAACTTGGAGAGATGCTGTATCCACTCACATGCATATTTTAGTATGTTTCGTCGTTTTCGTGCACTCGTCTTCTGGAACGCTGGAAGTACTTATGAATAACTTGTAGGGAAAACACGGGAAAGAGTACGCACTTAGTATTCAACCGCTCATATGTAGTAGATGAGAAGGTTCAAACAAACTTCTCTTACAACAAACTATAGATGGTTTGTTTGGAAACAACATATATAAGTTACAGCTACATAACTTTTATCACGAGCCTTAAGTCAACATTTGTGAAACATTGCTCGTTCGTACTGTAAAACTTTTTAACTCGTGTTTGTAAGTCTCTGGTTGATATCTGATAAAGGTATAAAACATATTTAGACATCAAAACGTGCAAATTTCAATGTAGAGCAACAGAACTATGTGAATTTTGAATGGAAATATGGGCAGCTCACGTTATATGATGCGAAATACGGACTAACCAGTACAGTAAATAATTCACCTGGGAGAAAGTAATCCGTTTTCAATCAAATTTATATACGCTATCTGACTGCAAAACAAAATGATACAGATTAAAATCTTGCCCCTGAGTATTGCTAATCTTTATCTTTAGTCTTGCTAATAATCACTCTGTTAGAGCTGTTGATTTAACTACACAGCAAATGAACATAAAATGTAACATATCTGACTCTGATAAAACTGCAAGAAAATTCACAAGACAGCACTTCACTGAGATCTATTGGTATTAAGCCACTGAACTTATATGATATTCTCACAAATACATTCTGACAATCACTGTACTGACAGTGGACGTGAATTTTGATGGTTATTAAATTTGTTGCCATATCTGTACGCACGGAACGCTCGTCTCCTCTGGAACCTTTCGCCATAAAAAATAATGATGTGACTGTCAAAAATCAAATTTCATTTACCGTACTTGCGATGAGGAGTGCGAGACAGTATCTCATCAATTTTCACAAAAATACTTCTGCAGCACACAACTCGCAATGTGCAGCGCGACTATACGAACACATTCGTAACGGTAAAGAATGAAAAATGAGGAACTGAACTTACGACTGATAAAGGAGAACTCCAAATATAACTATGCTTCATTAACCCATGACAATAATAAACCCTTTCATAACGTTCTCACAATTAAAATTTAGCAAAATATTTGTTAATAATTTTCCTGTGTACAATTACTTTCCTTGACCTTTGTTTGAAATATAAGGCAAAACCATATGTTGCACGATGATTCTACAGTAAACTTCAACGATACGCAATGTTCCAACAATAAGAAATTACAGTTACAAATATATTAAAAAACTCAACTACTTTAAAATTTCCCCTTTTAACATTCCTCTATTGAAATAATCTTGATTTTTTCCTCAAAACATATTAATACAAAATCCTTCTTAAATAATGTTGCCTCCACTACACGGCAGGCCACCTTCTAGATATACTGCCAGACTGTCTAACTCACCCTACTGCTACTCTCTTCAAACGAAGTAACCTCTCTGAGCAACCTCTGTGGTCTCAAGAACAGACTTACAAAGAATATGGTTATGTCGATACCACCGAGTTTGAGTACATTTATCAAATTCACAACTTCCTTTACATTTATGTTCAAAACTTCATGAAAATTGTACACTATGTCCTTCATAAGTGCATTCTTCATGCCACCACCAAGCGAGGTGGCGCAGTGGTTAGCAGACTGGACTCGCATTCCGGAGGACGACGGTTCAATTCCGCGCCCGGCCATCCTGATTTAGGTTTTCCGTGATTTCCCTAGATCACTTCAAATGCCGGGATGGTTCCTTTGAAAGGGCACGGCCGATTTCCTTTCCCATCCTTCCCTAATCCGAGCTTGTGCTCCGTCTCTAATGACCTCGTTGTCGACGGGACGTTAAACACTAATTTCCTCCTCCTCCTTCATGCCACCATTGGAGTAATTGCCACACTTAATCCATTCTTTCGTGATAGGCTACTCGAGGACTTCACCAGAACCTGTGCACTTCAAAACATTAGATTCCTCTCTGGATTTGGACATTGTTGGTTCAAATGGCTCTGAGCACTATGGGACTTAACATCTATGGTCATCAGTCCCCTAGAACTTAGAACTACTTAAACCTAACTAACCTAAGGACATCACACAACACCCAGCCATCACGAGGCAGAGAAAATCCCTGACTCCGCCGGGAATCGAACCCGGGAACCCGGGCGTGGGAAGCGAGAACGCTACCGCACGACCACGAGCTGCGGGCGGACATTGTTGGTCCTGAAGTTAATGGTACGGTTAAGTCCAGATTGGCCCTAGAGATTCTGCGTTGTTCGGTAATGGTATTTTGTCCCTTCTTGCTTTTGTCTGGTTTAGCTTGTTTTCCTAACAATGCATTTTTGTACGTAGACCCAGATAATATCTTAGATTTTTTTACCATTTTCTTCTTTGTTCTGAGTCGATCGTATTTTGTAGGGGATAAACACTTGATCGGGCTACACCTGCTTGTAGATCATCACTCTGAACTTCATTCGTGTCACGTTCTTGGTTTCTTCCTGGTGATTGTGCAGACAAAGCATCTGTCACTAAGGAGCAGCATTTGTCCGTCGTTACCTTTTGAACTCCTTTGTCTTTTTCAGTTCTTGGATATTCTGGTTTCTCAGTGATTTCTGATGAATTTAAGTCTTCTGCTGTGAAGACAGTGGGATGGAAAGGTGATATTCCCCTTGACTCGAAGGGTTTCTCAGATGACTGGATTGTGGCTGCTCTGGAATGTACAACTCGAAACAAAACACTCACGTCTTTCTGCCTAACGAGTCTTTCTGGGTTATCAAGCATGAACTTACAGTATTAGCTTACACTGTGTATGCTGCTTTAAGAGGACTGTAGAACCCCTTGGGCAGTGGTTTTAATTTGTGACTCGAATGGGGGGATAGGGATACAAGAGTTAAATTACTTTCTCTGCAAAATGTAATAGCTTCAAGAGGACAACGGGAGACATTATTGTCAAAAATATCATTATACACAATGAGGCGTACAGGATAACAAATCGACGGTTTTAAGTGATGATCAAAGTACTTCAACCACTGCACAAATAGTTCCGAGTTTATGAAACCAGATCCTGAAACCAGGGCTAAAATCCATACTGGGGCTTCAGAGTACATTCTGGTTTCATACGTTTACCAGCGAACATGAGGGCTGGTGGGACGTAAATTTCCGTTGGTCTGAAGAAGCAGACTGTTGTTACAGTTCCTTCTCTTTCATCTGACACGGTCTTGCACATTGCTTTCTTGTGTTTCGGAGACGGAAGTATAGGTATCTTGTGTGGTACTGTTGACAATCCTGTCTCGTCAGTGTTGAAGATTCTGTTGGGTTGAAACTTCGTCTCCTCGTACCACAACTTCACATTAATAAAAAATCGTTCTACTTGTGTTTTGTTGAAACCCATAATTCGCTCCTAAGCTGCACTGCTCCAGACTACGAAGAGAAAAACCCTGTCTCTTGCTATAGTCTTCAACCAATTCTTTCCTGCCAATTTTATAGTTCAGTTGAACCTGTGAACAATATTATTCCGCCCTTCAAAACCGAACGCCAACCTCATCATTTGCCTTCTGGTCAGACCATAAAAATCGAGAGTCAGGGTCTCGGCAATGATCTTCAAGTTCTTTACCCATGACTGAATTGAACGTGGCGTTGAATTTGCCTAGTGATGTGGTGGCTTAGCCCTGTAAAGCTAAATGAAAATCTCTTTGGACTTAGGTTCAACGCAACACGCCTAAAGGCCAACAGAATAACAAAACCATGGTGTGTAAACAACAACAATAACAATAAAATAACATTAATAATAAGGAAACACTTACTTCCTTTAGTCGCTTCCTTAGCGTACATTCATTCGTTCCCAAGGACTTGGCAACGTTTCTTTTATCTTCCCCGTTAGCAGTTCCATTTCTTGCCTCTTCTCTTACAGACATTGTAAAAATGAGCCTCCTTTCTGTTTTTCTCTTATACTTCCCCAATTTACGGTTCGTACATATTCGGAAACAAAACGGGTTTTACATGAAAGAAATAACATTACACAAAACATGTGTTTATATTATTGTCTATTTAACTGTGTACTAGGAAACATATTTCGGTCACACACCCGCAAGCACTAGAAAAATTGTTTTCACGCAAAGAAAATTACATAGACATAATGTTAAAAACAAAGAGAGACGAAGGGGGGGGGGGGGGGGTTAAGGGTTTTCGCGTAGTCTTTCACGCAATTTTTTTTGTCACCAGTCTACTGACTTGTTTGATGCGGCCCGCCACTAATTCCTTTCCTGTGCTAACCTCTTCATCTCAGAGTAGCACTTGCAACCTACGTCCTCAATTATTTGCTTGACGTATTCCAATCTCTGTCTTCCTCTACAGTTTTTGCCTCTACAGCTCCCTCTAGTACCGTGGAAGTCATTCCCTCATGTCTTAGCAGATGTCCTATCATCCTGTGCCTTCTCCTTATCAGTGTTTTCCACATATTCCTTTCCTCTCCGATTCTGCGTAGAACCTCCTCATTCCTTACCTTATCAGTCCACCCAATTTTCAACATTCGCCTATAGCACCACATCTCAAATGCTTCGATTCTCTTCTGTTCCGGTTTTCCCACAGTCCATGTTTCACTACTATACAATGCTGTACTCCAGACATACATCCGCTGTCTTGCAGCGTACTATTAACCGATGCGCTAGACAGTGGAAAAAAAAAAAATCACAAATGGCAATCTCTACTTGGTCCCCAGTTCGTCGTGCCATGGCTTATCCGTAACAGAACGGTGATACTTAAGGCAAATAATTTTATTTTCTAATGCACACCTAGGATAGTGTCTACTGATTACGGTATACCGATCAAACGTCACATAATTTGAAACAATTGCTGGCCGCGGTGGGCGAGCGGTTCTAGGTGCTTCAGCCCGGAACCGTGCGACTGCTACGGTCGCAGGTTCGGATCCTGCCTTGGGCATGGATGTGTGTAATGTCCTTAGGTTAGTTAGGTTTAAGTAGTCCTAAGTTGTAGGAACTGATGACCTCAGATGTTGTCCCATTGTGCTCAGAGCCATTTGAACCATTTTGAAGCAAATAATCCTGAGTTAATAAAGAGCATCTGAACGAATACAGGGATTAGTGAACACAGGTTTGTCGTAGTGAGATTGAATATTGTACCACAGAAATCCTCCAAAAATAAACGAAAATTATATCTATTCAAAAAAGCAGATAAAATTCACTTTACGCCTTCGTAAGAGACAATCTTCACTCATTCCAAATTAATAATAAACGTGCAGACCAGATGTGGCTTGAATTCAAAGAAATAGTATCGGCAGCTATTGAGAGATTTATACCAAATAAATTAACAAACGACGGGGCTGATCCTCCTTGGTACACAAAACGAGTTAGAACACTATTGCAGAAACAACGAAAAAAAACATGCGAAATTTAAACAGACGCAAAATCCCCAAGATTGGCGTTCTTTTACGGAAGCTCGAAATTTAGCGGGGTCTTCAATGCGAGATGCTTATAACAGTTTCCACAACGAAACGTTGCCTTGAAACCTGGCAGAAAATTCGAAGAAATTCTGGTCATATGTGAAGGATGTTAGCGGCAAGAAACAATCAATGCCTTCTCTGCGAGATAGCAATGGAGATACTATCGAAGACAGTGCTACCAAAGCAGAGTTACTAAACACAGACTTCCTAAATGCCTGCACAAAAGAAGACGAAGTAAATATTCCAGAATTCGAATCAAGTACAGCTGCCAACGTGAGTAACGTAGAAGTAGATATCCTCGGAGTAGTGAAGCAACTTAAAACAATAAAGCAAGTCTTTTGGTCCAGACTGTATACCAATTAGGTTCCTTATAGAGTATGGTCATGCATTAGCTACATACTTAACAATCATGCACAACCGTTCACTTGACGAAAGATCCGTACCCAAAGACTGAAAAGTTGCACAGGTCACACCAATATTCAAGAAAGGTAGTGGGATTAATCCACTTAATTACAGGCCCGTATCATTAACGTCGATATGCAGCAGGATTCTGGAACATATATTGTGTTCGAACATTATGAATCACCTCGAAGAAAATTGTTTATTGACACACAATAGACATGGGTGTAGAAAACATCGTTCTTGTGAAACACAACTAGCTCTTTATTCGTATGAAATGTTGAGTGCTGTTGACAAGGGATTCCAGATAGATTCCGTATTCCGTATTTCTGGATTTCCAGAAGGCTTTTGACACTGTACCACACAAGCGGCTTGTAGTAAAATTGCGTCCTTATGGAATATCGTCTCAATTATATGACTAGATTTGTGACTTCCTGTCAGAGAGGTCACAGTTCGTAGTAATTGACGAAAAGTCATCGAGTAAAACAGAAATGATTTCTGGCGTTTCCCAAATTAGTGTTATAGGCCCTTTGCTGTTCCTTATCTATGTAAACGATTTGGGAGACAGTATGAGCAGCCGTCTTAAGTTGTTTGCAGATGACGCTGTCGTTTATCGGGTAATAAAGTCATTAGAAGATCAAAACACATTGCAAAACTATTTAAAAATATACAAAGCTATTTAAAAATATATATCTGAATGGTGCAAATATTGGCAGTTGACCCTAAATAACGAAAAGTGTGAGGTCATCCACATGAGTATTAAAAGGAATTCGTTCAAATTCGGTTACACGATAAAGCAGTCAAATCTAAAGGCCGTAAAATCAACTAAATCCTTAGGAATTACAATTACGAACGACTTAAATTGGAAGGAACACATAGAAAATGTTATGAGGAAGGCTAATCAAAGAATGCGTTTTATTGGCAGGACACTTAGAAAATGTAACAGATCTACTAAGGAGACTGCCTACAGTACGCTTGTCCGTCCTCTTTCAGCATACTGCTGCGCGGTGTGGCATCCTTACCACACAGGACAGACGGAGTACATCGAAAAAGTTCAAAGAAGGGGAGTACGTTTCGTATTATCGCGAAATATGGGAGACAGTGACTGAAATGATACAGGATTTGGGCTGCACATCATTAAAAGAAAAGCGTTTTTCGTTGCGACGAAATATTCTCACGAACTTCCAGTGACCAACTTTCTCCTCCGAATGCCAAAATATTTTGTTGACACCGACCTACATAGGAAGAAACGATCACCACGATAAAATAAGGGAAATCAGAGCTCGTACGGAAAGGTATAGGTGTTCATTCTTTCCGTGTGCTATACGAGATTGGAATAACAGAGAATTGTGAAGGTGGTTCGATGAACCCTCTGCCAGGCACTTCAATGTGATCTGCAGAGTATCCATGTAGATGTAGATATATTTATCTGCTATAACCAATAACCGCTACGGTCGCAGGTTCGAATCCTGCCTCGGGCATGGATGTTTGTGATGTCCTTAGGTTAGTTAGGTTTAACTAGTTCTAAGTTCTAGGGGACTGATGACCTCAGCAGTTGAGTCCCATAGTGCTCAGAGCCATAACCAATAAATCAGTCGGTGCTCTTCAAGATTACATGTGATGCCGTCGCTATAAGAAGCAACAAGCTGAAGTAGTTTTCAGTTGTTGGTCTGTGTTGCCAGCACAGAGGAAATGGCACTGCGAACTCTTGCCGGACACGTACTCTTACCCGCTCTTACCCTACATCCATATCTCAAACAATACAAGTAGAAGATGTAAAACCAAGTATGATCATGGTGTAGTAGGCGTATCCGAGATGTGAAACACTCATCGAGGTACAAAGAACATATTTTGTGCGGGTGATGCCCCGCAGCTGTAAATATTTAAATGAAGTCATTTATGAATCACTAAGAGCAGCTGATGAAATAACCCTGTATTCACTAAAAGGTTCGATCAATCCATTAGATAATATAAAAATTAATCAGAGGCACCAATATTGTATCATTCTTACTGTGACGTCAATAAAAATAAAATTAAGAAATATCATCCTGCATCTCACTCATCGAAAGTAAAACGATTTAATAGAGTTAAATAATCTTATTCTTCGCTTTCAACATCTTGTTGACAGGGAACCAGCAACTTTCTTAAATTCGTTAAGGAGTTTATTGTTAACGATTCTGTCAACAGTTGCAGTTTTTACATGAGGCGACTAGTATCGAACCTTACAGATTCATTTTCAAGCCTGGCCTGCTGAGGCTGCACTGACAGTGCCTGATATTAACAGTAAACCTCAAAGTGGCAACACATATTTTATAAATGTTTGCACAATGAATGTCACAATCCATACATGGATTTTGACTTGGTGAGAGGTATGTGTGGATAGTGTAATTCATTCTGCAAACATTTACAGAGCATTTGTTGCCAATTTGAAGTTTACTGTTAGGATCTGGCATTATCAGTGAAGCGTCAGTAGGCCAGGCTTGAAAATGAACCTGTAAGATTCGAAATTAGTCGTCTGATACAAATAATTCATTTTTTGTCAGAATCTTTAATAAACACTTTAAGTAAATAATCTTAGTACATGGTCAACCAACAAGCTTTCGGAAGGAAACCATGGACGCAATTCCGAAGATAGCAAAGACAATTAAATTGGAGAATTATTGCGCAAACTGTTTCACAGCTCATGCTTGGTCTTCCAATGGTCAGATCGTAACACAAGGTCGTGTTCGCCATTTCCCTCATGAAATAATAGGCTTCCATTATGTTCGTTAGTGCAAAGATAAAACTACAGTGTAGGAGTATTTCACGAACTTATCAAATCAATAATCGGTTCCATTGAAATTAATGCATGCACTCCACTTACCCAGAACTGTGAATATGATTTACAGCAACATCGCTAACAGATTTTTATTGGATGCTGTGTTACCGGAAAATGACAGAGGAAGGTGTCTTCATTTTTTACGGCATTCTGTAGGTCGTTTGTAACAGCAAAACCTTGCAGTAGAAGATACGTGTTCCACTGTAGCGAAGATGAACATGTCCTCGTATCTGTGAAAATATGCATTTTAGAGTCCATGATTACTAGATTTTTTTCTTGATTTGGTCCACACTACACCTCTCAAAATATGGAATACTTTTCTTAACATCCTATATATCCAAGAAATAACTAACGACCTTGGGTGTAAGTAAACCTATGCTCTGATATGAAGGAGAGGAAGTCTTGGTGTGTAGCATCAAACCAGTCAGAATACTGATGACCTACTAAAGAGTTATGAAAGTAGCAAGAACTTCGTCGAACATGGTGACATAATACCTACTTCAACATTAAAGTCTGTGTTGTCAAATAAATGGTACACTTGACGGCTAGTGCGACGTAACTACATCAGGTGTGGCATTCATAAGTAACAGTACCCAGATATTCGTTACTAAGATGTTTCCTCATAAAATACACATGTTTACTTATTACTATTGTTGCGGCCACATGTAGTAAGCATTGCTTCATGCAGTGGAGAATGGCAAAATAGAGGCACGCCGGTGACCAAGGCATTGCGAAGTAAGCACGCACATATAGCCTTGCTGACAGCTGCAGTCTACCAACACGCTGACGCAAGGACGCAAACAGACCGAGCGCCGAGTGAAGCCTGGAGAGAGCTGAGTAAGGGGAAGTGAGGCCAGCACGCTAAGTTACGCTGCAATATACTGCGGGAATAATAACAAAAAGCTACCACCTAGGGTAAAAAACTTCCTTCTGCCGGATATAAATAGTGGTTCGCAGACAGCAACAGACAGAAGCCATTAGGAAGCAGTTCGGATCTGAGGACGGACGTGGTCGGTGTCCGAATGTTCAATCTTCGTAGGTAACGATACCAGAAGTCTGTTCGAGCTCGCAGGAATCATACGTTCGCCGACAGATATCAACTTCAGCTCTGGAGGTCGGCCCGAGTTCGGTCGGGAGCATGGCTGACTAAATACAGCGAGAACTTCCAGCAGGACCGGCAGCAGCGCGGTCTTTGTCACAGGCGCCGCCGGGGACTGACGCTGGACTTCACGGCAACCTGGCCCCACGGCGCGTGGTCCGTCCACGACGGGACCTTGCGGACATCATGACTGACGGCTTCCCAGCCGCTGGTGCAGCAGGCATCGGCAACTGACTTTACGGCGACGCGGCTCTGTGGGCGTGCCCGTTCTGGGGCGCCGAGTGGAGATTAGTTCATCTCAGCGCGCATTGTCAGCGAATCTACACAGCAGCAGCCAGGCAGAGGGATCCGCAGGGCTGGGCAGTGACGACGAGGAAGAAATTGTAAAGAAAGTTCAATAAATAATTGTAAAACTCCACGCCATCTCAGTCTTTGTCGCAGCCACTGTGTCTGCTGCTAACAAGTGGTGCCAGAAGTCGTAACAAGTGGTGTCAGGCGCACCCACGCCACGACTTTGACTAGCACCATGCGGAGCAACCGAGAAACAGCAACTGCCTTCTCTGCCGTCAGTCGTGTTGTCCGCGAGGTCCCGTCATGGACAGACCACGCGCCATGAAGTATGGGCGTCAGTCCCCGGTGGCGACTGTGACCAAGACCGCGCTGCGGCTGGTCCTGCTGGAAGTTCTCGCTGTAGTTAGTCAGCCATGGTGCCGACCAAACTCGGGCCGACCTCCAGAGCTGAAGTTGACATCTGGCGGCGAATGGATGACTCCTGTGAGCTGGAACAGGCTTCCAGAATCGTCACCTACGAAGATTGAACATTCGGACACCGACCACGTCCATCCTCAGATCCGAACTGCTTCCTAATGGCTTCTGTCTGTTGCTGCCTGCAATCCACTATTTATATCCGGCAGAAGGAAGTTTTTTACCCTAGGTGGTAGCTTTTTGTTATTATTCCCGCAGTATATTGCAGCGTAACTTAGCGTGCTGGCCTCACTTCCCCTTACTCAGCACTCTCCAGGCTTCGCTTGGCGCTCGGTCTGTGTGCGTCCTTGCATCAGCCTGTTGGTAGACTACTGCTGTCAGCAAGGCTATATGTGCGTGCTTACTTCACAATGCCTCGGTCGCTAGCGTGCCTCTGTCTTGCCAATCGCCACTGTGTGTAGCAACGCTTACTACACTTGGCCACAACACTATTAAGGGTGGAGCCTAGTTCTTTCCTTCTTTAATTACATATACACAAATTTAGTTGAAATCGATATTTTAAAACGTGGATATCCTGTGAAAGATACCAGTAATCCGTATTTCAAATCAAAACTTGCTAAACGGTTTTTGATGTTGCTGAGCAACAGCCATGCAATATTTTTTAAACGAACATACCACCATTTGACTGCTTTATTGTTTGTTTAATTTCAACCCAGATTTCGGCCTTTTATGCCATTTTCAAGTAAATGATTTTATGTCTTTAACACATATTGCAAAACACTTAACACGTGTCCTGCAATATATGTTAAAGACATAAAATCAAATACTTGAAAATGGCATAAAAGGTCGAAACCTGGGTTGTACTTAAATAAACAATAAAACAACGAAACAGTCAAATGGCGGTGTAGTCCTTGAAAGTTGGCAAGTGACGATCGAAGGGATCGCTGTGTCAAGTAGAAATCTACGGATACCAGTCACTGAATTTTGGCCCCTATTTTGACTGGACCAGAGGTGGGAATCTTCCTACATGTCGGTCAGGGGGCCTGAAGATGGTATAATGTAGTGCCGAAACTCGTTGCTCAAGAAAAATAGCAACTGGAAACGTAGACTGCTGAAAGATGTTTTGATTAGTCGTTGTGCATTGAGCAGGCGAGGTTCCGCGACCACCTGTATAAAGATGGTCTCACAAAGATTGTTGTCTTACGTCAGCTTCACAGTCAGAAGTTTTGAAAGACGCTTTTAAGAGCACATTGAATCATTTAGATTAAATCACTTTGGTAATATGTATGTAGCTTTATACGCGTAGGATACATATCACAAAATCCTTAAGTTAGCTAAAGTGCTATTCCTCCTCTATAACACAGGGAAGAGTTAAAACTTGATTTGCTAGAAAAGGAAAAAAATATATTTAATATAAATCCAGCGAAAATGTAGAAGGCGAATACACATAAGAAATTGACAAATTTTTAAGATCATGTCAAGCTGTATGAAAATCTGTTTAGAGCACAGGAAGAAAACAGACTTCTGATTATTGATGTAACAGAAGCAGTAGAGAACAAGAATGACAGAAAAGGAAAAGAAAAGACAGCGTTAGAGACGAAAAATGTCGTGAATAATGGCGTTTTTTGATTTCTTGGAGGATTTTGATACAGCTCCGCCTTATCCTTTAGTGAACAAAATACATGTTTATCGAATATCTTTGTGACTGGATTCAGAAGTTGCTTGCAGACAGAACTCAACAGGGCGTTAAAGAGACGGTATTTGTGGTAGTTGGTGATCCGTTGTTGTTCATGGATACGTAAACCACCTGGTGAATAATGTCATGGGCTCTAACAGGTGTATGGAGGTGATACTGGTGTCTAAAGTCAGACCCAACAAAAGTTATGTAGGAAGACTTCCAGAGGATCTACGGTTTGTGCACTGACAGGAGGTTAACGCTCAATACAGACATATTTAAAGTGGAACGCATAACGAAGCAGAAACATCCGTTTTTGTTTAGTTGTCCGAAATGTTGTGGACTGGCAAGACAGCCAATCCACTAGGACGGGAGGCCGAAGGGCACGCGTTTAAGCTCACGCAGGATGGCGTGAGGTCTGGAACAGGACAAGGTCTTTATAGTAGCAAAAATAGTACGTAGCTTCTGGAATACTTAACTTTAATCCATAATTGGTGAACATCGGTCTGACGGTACATGCATCACAAGATAAACAGCAATTGATAATGGCGCCTTGCTAGGTCGTAGCAAATGACGTAGCTGAAGGCTATGCTAACTATCGTCTCGGCAAATGAGAGCGTAATTAGTCAGTGAGCCATCGCTAGCAAAGTCGGCTGTACAACTGGGGCGAGTGCTAGGAAGTCTCTCTAGACCTGCCGTGTGGCGGCGCTCGGTCTGCAATCACTGGTAGTGGCGACACGCGGGTCCGACGTATACTACCGGACCGCGGCCGATTTAAAGCCTACCACCTAGCAAGTGTGGTGTCAGGCGGTGACACCACACGAAATACCACTGGAAATAGTAAGAACCGTCAAATATCTTTGAGTATGTGCCAGGAGCGACCTAACATAGACCTACGATATTATTCCAGATAGATTATCTGGATAACTCACAAGGAAATCTAATATAGGTACAGGGGTGCGATTCTTTGCTGTCTTGCTACTAACGTAGAAAGCAGTGACCGTGGTGAGTTCTTCAGAAGCACCTCCTGCCTCTAGCGACGCATATTGTTCCTCCGCTGAGAAAATATGTAAAAAATTAGCTGCACTACACGTGTCAGCGGAGGTGCCCAAATGTATTTAAGTGTGTTAAACTGCTAAAGTGAGTTAACGTTACCAGGTCTGGTTGTATGTAACTGCTAAATGAGGCAAAGCTCAGGTCCAGAGATCCGCACTAGCTAACTTCTCATCACAAGAGCTAATCACGGACTCCTCTCGATTCAGCCAGGAAATTCCTCCCCCGATACTAACAGTAAAGTGCGCGAAAGATTCCTTCTCTTATTGGCAGAATAACACAGCAGCCCATCAGCTTCATATCTCGATTCACATAATTCGGTACCCTCTCTTTGGACTGATCACTGTTGCGAAATCAGTTTACATAAAATTTCAAAACAAAGCAAATAAAAAGGAATTTATCCCATCTTTAATCGTTTGAAGGACTGAAGTAAGTTTTACATCTCTAAAATACCAAGAACTGGCTGCTTTACAATGACTTTCTCCACGTATGAGACTGACATTAAGGCCACTACGCAGGTTGATTGCCACGCACAAGCCGCATTAATCCCCACATTCATCAAGACAATAAGACAATTGAAAACTGCATCGTCCAGTAAGTAAAATTATAGCAGGAGACTAATATTGAAACTATTATGTAGTTTTTAACTCTTTTTACCAAAATATTATTTACTTGATGTAGGATCGGATATTTAGTTTAGGTTCTACACTGAATTCTGTAACAAAACGTGTTAATATATCAGGAAGTTATTTATTAAATAATGTCATAAATTTTCTGTCGTTGGGTAACTTTTTGTATACCAAACGTTAAAAAGATGAAATTCATCCCAGTGTTAACTATCATCTTCACAAAAGCTTGTACAAAGATTCGAACCATTAGCTGATTAGAATTGCCTTTAATAATTCATAGCACGCATGTAAAATTTCATCGCTGTTCAGTGCATATGCACGGCTTGAAGAGACAGATTCATGCGCGAGTATGTTACTCCCAGCGTGCGAAGTCGTTCTTTGGAATCATGAACCACCGCGTGCGGCTACCGTCAAAAAATGGTTCAAATGGCTATGAGCACTATGGGACTTAACTTCTGGGGTCATGAGTCCCCTAGAACTTAGAACTACTTAAACCTAACTAACCTTAGGAGATCACACACATGCATGCCCGAGGCAGGATTCGAACCTGTGACCGTAGCGGTCGCGCGGTTCCAGACTGTAGCGCCTAGAACCGCTCGGCCACACCGGCCGGCGGCTACCATCAGATAGGGGTTGTATACAGGTTGAATGTTATTAAAACCGTCAAACCATCACAGTTATAGGATTTCTGTTATCAGTCTTCTTTATCTTTTACCAGAACTGGCAGCATCAATCGAATACTCGTCATCTGCGGGCTACAGACAATCTTCGGCGAATGGTCGGGGTGTCCGATCAGCATCGGTTCAGCAGCAGAGTGTAAGCAGGGATTCTTGGCGACCACATGCTTGGACCGGGTATTATTCCACAACGACATGGCGGAGGAATGTACATGGACTTCCTGCTGAATACTATGCCTGGGGTGCTAAAGAATGTGCCTTTGGCAATACGACGGGTTATGTGGTTTGTTCATGATGGAGCACCACCCCAACTTCAACATTACAGCTCGCCGACATCCCAAGAACATCTTTTTCGGAGGTTGGGTAGGACGCGGCCGGCGGCTACCATCAGATAGGGGTTGTATACAGGTTGAATGTTATTAAAACCGTCAAACCATCACAGTTATAGGATTTCTGTTATCAGTCTTCTTTATCTTTTACCAGAACTGGCAGCATCAATCGAATACTCGTCATCTGCGGGCTACAGACAATCTTCGGCGAATGGTCGGGGTGTCCGATCAGCATCGGTTCAGCAGCAGAGTGTAAGCAGGGATTCTTGGCGACCACATGCTTGGACCGGGTATTATTCCACAACGACATGGCGGAGGAATGTACATGGACTTCCTGCTGAATACTATGCCTGGGGTGCTAAAGAATGTGCCTTTGGCAATACGACGGGTTATGTGGTTTGTTCATGATGGAGCACCACCCCAACTTCAACATTACAGCTCGCCGACATCCCAAGAACATCTTTTTCGGAGGTTGGGTAGGACGCGGAGGCCTGTGTAGCACGTCCTGCTAGATCACCAGAATTAAGTCTTCGGAATTTTTACCTCTGCGAGCATCTGAAAAGCGTTGTATAGGCTGAACCACTTCCTGATGTGCAAATCCTTCAACAGCGTGTTCACAACGCGTGTGACGCTATTCGGAGAGAGGTTGGAACATGTGACAGAGTGCGGCAGTCCATGGTGCGACGTGAGAAACATCCCAACGGAGGCCACTTTGAACATCTGTTGTGGCATGGATGCGATGCCGTTCTGTGCTGTGGTCCGGGACGATTTGTTGTCGTTGCATGCACACCAGGACCTTTTGCCTCCATTTCAAGTCAGGATGCTGTCAACCTGTGGTACCAATCAATCTGGTGCGAAAAGAAAAGGTGTCGCACATTCTATACTGTTAAAAGAGGTACAAGTTGTTTTGCATCTCCATGTAGAGTCCGTGGCCTTTCTTCTGTTGAGTGTTTTCAATTACAAGGCGTGTCTTTTAAGTAAGCACCGTTTTGAAATTAAAAAAAAGACGTGCTAAGATATCTCAATAATTTTATTTTTACATGTAATCTTGTACCTTAATCTACTTTTCTACATAATTTCCGTCAATATTGAGGCACTTGTCATAAGGTTGTACCAGTTTTTGAATACCCTACTCATAGAAGTCTGCCCCCTGACTTGTTAACCACTGCATCACCACTGTTTTGACTTCATCATCGTCTTGAAGACGCTGACCGCCCAGGTGTTTCAAAAATGGCTCTGAGCACTATGGGACTCAACTGCTGAGGTTATTAGTCCCCTAGAACTTAGAACTAGTTAAACCTAACTAACGTAAGGACATCACAAACATCCATGCCCGAGGCAGGATTCGAACCTGCGACCGTAGCGGTCTGGCGGTTCCAGACTGCAGCGCCTTTAATCGCACGGCCACTTCGGTCGGCCCCAGGTGTTTCTTCAAGTGCAGGAACAGATGGTAGTCACTGGGCGCAAGATCGGGGCTGTGCGGAGGATGATCTAAAGTTTCGCATTGAAAAGATGTGATGAGATCTTTGGTCTGATTCGACATGCGGACGGGCATTGTCTTGCAGCAAAACGATGCCCTTGCTCAACTTCCATGGACTGTTGCTTTGATTCTGGTGTGACGTAGATCACCCATGTTTCATCGCCCTCAACAATTTGGCTTAAGAAATCATCACCGTCGTTGTGGTACCGCTCAAGGAAAGTCAATGCACTGTCTAAACATTTGGTTTTGTGCACATCCGTCAACATTTTCGGTACCCAACTTGCGCGCAATTTTCGGTAATTCAAGTGCTCGGTCACAATGCCATACAAAACACTACGAGAAACATTAGGAAAGTCATCCGCCGGCCGGGGTGGCCGAGCGGTTCTAGGCGCTACAGTTTGGAACTGCGCGACCGCTGCGGTCGCAGGTTCGAATCCTGCCTCGGGCATGGATGTGTGTGATGTCCTTAGTTAGGTTTAATTAGTTCTAAGTTCTAGGGGACCGATGACCTTAGAAGTTAAGTCCCATAGTGCTCAGAGCCTTCCGCAAGAAGGAAATCGTAAAGCCTCTGTTTTCTCTCACCTTATTGTCCACTTACCGCACCAAACTTTCATTAACGACCGAAGGACGCCCACTCCGTTGTTCATCATGCACATTTGTGCGGCCATCTTTAAATGTTCTCACCCACTTTCTTACCATTCCATCACTCATAATGTCTTCTCCGTAAACTGCACAGATCTCACGACGAATATCGATCGCTTTTAGGTTCAAAAATGGTTCAAATGGCTCTGAGCACTATGGGACTCAACTGCTGTGGTCATCAGTCCCCTAGAACTTAGAACTACTTAAACCTAACTAACCTAAGGACATCACACACATCCATGCCCGAGGCAGATCGCTTTTAGGCCTTTAGCACTAACAAATCTTATAACAGCCCGTACTTCATAGTCAGCAGGACGCACGATTATCGGAGGCGTCTTAAACACTCAGCACACAACGTAAACAAGGAAGAATCAGACTGTAATGGCGTCAGTGCGTAGATTAAGGTACAGGCTTTCATGTAAAAATAAAATTATTGAGATATCTTAGCACGTCTTTTTTAATTTCAAAACGCTACTTACTTAAAAAAACACGCCTCGTACTATACTACATTGAAATTTGTTTCAGTGAAATTTTATTGGAAAGAGATTGGTGTTTCGGCTTTCTCTGTGTCATCCACCGTTTCAATGCCATTACAGAAGCATTGTATCTATACAAATGGCTTCGGTCGATTTAGTCATCTGACGTAAGACCGAGACTTCTGCCTTTATGCAGATAATTTTCTACATACTTTGTGCAGTTGCTTTGAAATGCTAATGATTAGCATCTGCAATCATGTGCACCGGTGTGCAAAACTTAAGGACGCAAGTAACTTTCTCGTGATGTGTCACTGCTGAGTAACATACTGTAGCTCGATGAAACTTGGACCACGAACGCAAAGAACTACTATAGCGTGGTACCGGAGCTAAGACAATAAGTACACTGACGTCACTGAAACTTATGATGATCTCCTGGACAATACAAAAGCACGTAAGCATCTCGGACGGTAGAGCACGCTCTGCAACGTTTTTCCCATGTAGCACACAAGGAATTCTTGTGTTTGGGCGTTCGATTCCCCCAACAGCGCGGCTGATAGCTGCTGGACGGACGTTGGTGCATACGGACGTGCTGTAACACGTCTTTCCAAAGCATCCCACACGTGCTCGATGGCATGTAAGTCGGTGGAACGGGCAGGCCAGTGCATGAGCCGAATATTCTCTCGTTCCAAGAGCTCATCCACGTGCGCTGTTCGGTGCAATCGCGCATTGTCATCCGCAAAACTGAATTCAGGGCCGGATGCACCCTGAATAGATGCACATTGTGGTGGAGTACAGAGTCCATCGGTGAGCGTACCGTGTTGAAAGACTTGGAGGTCAGCACGAGCTTGCAACACTATGCCTCCGCACACCGTAACAACTGAACAATAGAAACGATCGTGTTCCACAATGTACCCGGAAGTACTACGACTTCACATCCCTCGCCATGTGAGGGCAGATCCAGCACTGTCGAACATGATCGTTACTTTCGTCCTCAAGTTTTGCATAAGTGTATTATACGACGGTCATCCCAAAAGAAATGCACACTATTTTCTTAAAAATCCGCCTTTTATTCTACATGTTTGAAAGTTTTACAATGTGCAGATACATCCTTTAGGAACAATATTTTCATTTCTCCACATAATTTCCATCCCTCTCAACCGCCTTACGCCATCTTGCAACCAGCGCCTCTATACCCGCACGGTAAAATTCTGGACCAACCTGTTGGAGCCACTGCTTGGCAGCGTCCACAAGGGAGCCATCATCTTCAAACTTTGTTCCACGAAGAGAGTCTTTCAGTTTCCGAAAGAGTGATAGTCACATGGAGCCAGGTCAGGTCTGTAAGGCGGGTGTTTCAGTGTTGTCCATCCGAGTTTTGTGATCGCTTCCATGGTTTTTTGACTGACATGTAGCCGTGCATTGTCGTGCAACAGCAAAACATCCTGCTTTTGCCGATGTGGTGAAACACGACTCAGTCGAGCTTGAAGTTTCTTCAGCGTCGTCACATATGCATCAGAATTTATGGTGGTTCCACTTGGAATGATGTCCACAAGCAAGAGTCCTTCGGAATCGAAAAACACCGTAGCCATAACTTTTCCAGCAGAAGGTGTGGTTTTGAATTTTTCTTTCTTGGGTGCATTTGCATGATGCCACTCCATTGATTGCCTCTTCGTCTCTGGTGAAAAATGATGGAGCCATGTTTCATCACCTGTCACAATTCTTCCAAGAAATTCATCTCTACCATTCTCGTACTGTTCCAAAAGTTCGCTGCGTACCGTTTTTCATGTTTCTCTGTGAGCCACTGTCAGCATACTGCGAACCCACCTGGCACAAACCTCTTTTAACGCGAACACTTTCAGTATTCTGCAAACACTTACTTTCCCTACCCCAACGTAGTGTGACAATTCGTTCACTGTGATGCGTCTGTCAGCAGTCACCAATTCGTTAACTCTCTGCACATTGTCTGGAGTGTGTGCAGTACGAGGCCTGCCGCTGCGAGGACAATCCTCAATATTGCCGTGCCCGCTTTCATCACGTAACCTGCTTGCCCACCGACTAACTGTACTGCGATCGACAGCAGCATCTCCATACACCTTTTTAAACCTCTTGTGGATGTTTCCCACAGTCTCGTTTCACAGCACAGGAATTCTAAGACAGCACGTTGCTTCTGACGAACGTCAAGTGTAGCAGCCATCTTGAAGACATGCTGTGACGGCGCTACTCACGGGTACAAGTTGAACTAAGTTTGAAAACAAGCGGGAAGGATGTATCTACACACTGTAAAACTTTCAGACATGCAGAATGAAAACTGTATTTTTACAAAAATAGTGTGCATTTCTTTTGGAGTGACCCTCGTACATCACTTGTTGCATACCGCCTCAATGTTGTATCGGTTGCAATGGCTAGCAGTATAAACGGGAGCCGGCTGCTGTGGCCGAGCGGTTCTATGCGCTTCAGTGTGGAACCGCTGTAACCTCCCAACGGTTAAAATAATATAAGTATATATCATTCACATTCAGTGTAACCCCCCCACAGTAAAAATATAATAACCTCCCAAATATTACATTCACATTTAGCGTAACCTCCCACAGATAAATTCCGTAACCTACCAATAATACAATGTGACTAATCTCTCAATAAAATTGTGGCTCACCTATAATCTTTTAATAATTGACTCTGAAATTAAGCTGGTAAATTTTGGACGACAGTAGTGCTGCGCTATGGCCCTGAAAGATCATTCTGAATAAATTGAAAATTCTTACCATAATGAAGTCGCCGGATAACGCGTATATATCTGCTCCTATAAGAAATTTTTCTGGCACAGCCCTGTGCAATGCTGGCCGATAGATTTGTCATGTATAAAAGGAAACAACTGATTTTACTTTACAATAATCGGGATGACCATGGATTGGAGAAGTTAGTAAATTCTTTAAATTGAGATGAATGATTGTCAAGAGTTAATTTTTTTAAGAAAGATTATTATTAAGAGTTTTTTAAAAACATTTGCATGGGGCTTGATATAACAATAGTACATATGCGGGCGGCTGTTTTTACCTTATATTACAACGCTCAGGCACCGCCATCGCTCCCCACGACCGGCCCAGCCAACTCCATGCACACGACTGCTCGCTACTACTTACTCCTACTGCCACACAGTTCCTGCTGCAGACAACACTGCTCTCTGGTCTGAGATTCTGTTGTATCTTACATATCGCAGGCAGCTTGTGAGCAATCCATCGAAATTACATCTGCTCGAGTGCGCTAGCGACAAATTCCTTAGTCATGGACCTCTTACACCATGCTGCTGCTACGGTCGAGGTTCGAATCCTGCCTCGGGCATGGATGTGAGTGATGTCCTTAGGTTAGTTAGATTTAAGTAGTTCTAAGTCTAGGGGACTGATGACCTCAGATGTTAAGTCCCACTGTGCTTAGAGCCATTTGAAGAATTTTTTATAAACGAGAAATCAAAATATGCTACCGGGTTATTTGGACTATTTCATTTAACAACTGGAATAGTACAGGAAAACAGCCGATTAAAATGAAATGTAAGTTACTGAACTAAATAAAAAAAATATCTCTCTAAATGGAAAGAAAAGCACAAGATAAATATCGGGAAAGAAGAAAGGGAAAGAGAAAGAGGGAGGGAGGAATAGAGAGAGAGAGAGGTTATGGTATGTACTGGAGACTAAAAACAAGCTAAGAAAAAGAAAGAACAGGAACACCTAGGCTATACCTGGATGCTGTTAAGGTATGGGCTGTGCGGACGCCAACAGGAAGCGACCGGGACGCGATCTGTCCGGATGAGCGGAGCAGCAGTGGAGCGCGAGTGTTGCACCGGCGCGGCGTGATTTACGAGCGCCTCTCATTACGGCGGCCGAGATGCTAACATCTGGGCCGGAGGCGGCCAGATTGCGGGCCCCGAGAAGATGCCACGCTCCAGGTGGTGCGATCGGGAAGCAGCCGGCTGTCCCACCTCCCTGATCAAGATCGAGTTGGCACAGGAGGCACGCCGTAGCAAACCCCTGTAGCTACAGAAAACAGACATTCCTATTAATAACACGTATATCCTTCGAAGCTGCAGTTGAGCAAAATAACTGAGGTCTAATGAAAATGTATATGCTGACTGTGGTGTGCGTACTGTAAGACCTCAGTACACACACCATCAGATTATTTGACTTGTCGCTCTAACGAAGTAGGCGAATGTCAGCAATATGTCTCGTGGTCTTATCGGGGCGTGTTTATCTTCTGCCGTTAGGTCAGACGATAGAAATGCCACTTGCATGCTTAGAGTAGCAGATTGACGGTGACCAACTTTAAACAGAACTTGATTAATTTTCACACACATTTATTAAAATAATAACAAGCATAAAAATTACTTAACTTGGTTCTGGATGCTATTTACAATTGACAATCTGAAGTTCCTTTGGTATTGCTACGTTATTCTGCCGGCCGCGGTGGCCGTGCGGTTCTGGCGCTGCAGTCCAGAACCGCGGGACTGCTATGGTCGCAGGTTCGAATTCTGCCTCGGGCATGGGTGTGTGTGATGTCCTTAGGTTAGTTAGGTTTAAGTAGTTCTAAGTTCTAGGGGACTTATGACCTAAGATGTTGAGTCGCATAGTGCTCAGAGCCATTTGAACCATACGTTATTCTCATATATATCTCTGATACTTGACAAAAGTGTCTATACATTTATCTTTATGGCTATGTACAGGAATATGGTAATCTTATTAGGCGCAGACTGAAACTTGACTATAGACTGGTACAGACAAATGTAGAACTCGTACAGACTGGTACAGACTAATGCAGACTGGTGCAGACTGGTGCACACAAATGCAGACTGACTAATCGGAGGTCTGTACACTCGTTATAATTCCTCGCGCGTTCATGTATCACTGCGCAAGTGTGATCCGTTGTGCTTAGCGGGGCGCGCTCTAGGGGGAAGGTTCTGTATGCGCTGACTACGCGGAACTATGTACACAACACTGACAAATAAGCAATGCGGACAAAAAATTTGTCACTGCCAGAGAGCGCTGAAGCTAACATCGTTTAATCCGCCATATAGCCTTGATAATGACAAAAAAAGAGAGTCCACATTTTGTTCACATATGTTGTATCCCGATATAATCGTACCTTCAGAGCCAGCAACTTGATGCGATTTTGATAGCTATGTTACACCCACTGTTCCAAGTAGTTCCTGAAATGTTCTACGGGATTGCTGTGAACATTGTTTAATCACACTAAACAGATCTGCAGTTTTGTCGAAGTTTGTCCATTGTTTTTGCCTCGTAGCTTATTTTAATAGAGGGACCATTTTACTCACACTTTACTTCTGTTTAGGCTACTTGGGGTGCTTTGGTAAGCGCCAGGCTGACAAAGAGCTTAGTGAAGAAAGGACATCATTCTTTCACTTCTCATCGACAAAGAAGTTAGTAAAGTAGAGTGCAGGCTCGGACTGGGGAAGGAAATGAGCCACTTTCTCTGCATCTGACCCATAACGGAATTTGGCGATTTAGGAAATTTACCTGAAACCTAAATCTGGATGGCCATGTGCGAATTTGAAACACCGTCCTTCAAAATGCGGCTGCGGTGTGTTACCTCTACTTCACCTCGCCCGCTCACAATAAGTAGTGCGAGTGGAGAAACTAGTTTGTGTAATCTCTCAGAGTTTGTTCAGCAACGTAACGGTGGGTATAATAAGACTTTTAATATGGTCTCATCAGGTATCCTTATTATACAGGGTGGTCAGAAGCATTCTGAAAAGTTTTTAAGGGTGTTGTAGGGTTAGTTTCACCGAGAAATAACTGTTAAGAAGAAAATACGATGTGCTGCGCCGTTTCCTAGTTAAATAGCACTGAAGTTAGCCAGTCAGACTGTTCCGCACACGTATTCAAGAAGGTCGCCAGAGACGGTGCCGCCACACGTGTTCTTCGTTTGCTTTCCTAAAACCGAACAAGAGAGCGATACAGAAATGTGACGTGAGAGGATGGCAAGAATCGAACCCGAACCAAAGCTGAGTAGTCTCGTGCGCTGCCATCTATGCTATCAGAACAACTGACGCTATACTTGTAGAGGCGAGCCGCTTGAATTTGCAAACGCCCCATTGGCTAATTTCAATACCAATTAACTAGTAAACGGCGCAACGCATCAAATTCTTCTTGACAGTTATTTAGCAGCGCAACGTATTCTGCAACAGCTTTACAAGGTTTTCAGACTGTATCTGACTACCCCGTATATTCATCCTTACAGTAGACATGGTAGTTTTTGTGTGAAGATTTGTGGTGCACACGCCTTGTGACTTCTATAATGTTATACTCCGATAACATTGTATGAAATGATTCAAGAACAATTAAAGACATTAACAATGATAATATGCTAACTAAAAACATACTTACAGGTAATTAATTTGCTGCAAACAATAAATTGTCATATTCATCTTGCAGAGCGTTAAGACACTATTATTAGAGACAAAAGGAAGACGTCAACAGAAAATGAATGCCTTCGAACACACAACACAAGGGCAAAGT
Organism: Schistocerca piceifrons; assembly: GCF_021461385.2. Classification (NCBI taxonomy): domain Eukaryota; kingdom Metazoa; phylum Arthropoda; class Insecta; order Orthoptera; family Acrididae; genus Schistocerca; species Schistocerca piceifrons. Next base: position 382,448,733 of record NC_060142.1, read on the forward strand.
CGTCTCCATAACGTGCTCTTAATCATATGACAAGACAACGAAAGGGAATGTCATTCTTAATTCCAAGCAGTAATACGGAAGGACGTACGCCGTCGAGAGACTAGGATGCGAGGTCTGCGAAATTATAGGAGACAAAGGCAACGTGGCACGGCAATTAACTGAAGAGGTGGAAGCATCGCTCATCTACCCCTTATTTATATACCTCCAAGGCCTTCCTTTTCCAACGTCCCTACTATAAAAATGAATACATGTATAGTGGTTGGAAAAAAGAAGGGATACACCACAGTGGACCTGATACACATGAAATATAAGATCGTTATGTTATGCTTGCTCGAGAAGAAATCCATTGGAACGGGAACAATTTTGTGTGGCTCTGCTGACGAAGTCTTGAACACATGTCACGAAAATCTAAACTTTCAAACATAAAAAGCTGGTGATGACCTCCTAGCTGTACAGAGTCACCCAGTTATAAAAATGAAACGCAGGGTGTTTCAAAGGACCATGCCCTCTACTCGAACGAAGAGAGAAATATGGGGTTAATTTTAACTTACGCATAGAACAACAAAGATGGCAGTTTCAAAAGAGAAAGAGGTATATCTTTTACAAGCAATCAAATACAATTTTGGGCTACTTTTTGCGATTTCGTCTGTGATCAAAGTTTTCATTTACCTTTCATAAATGTTAAGTGTCCCCTCCACTGGACAAACCTCCCAGACGGTTATCAAACTAGTCGTATAACTCTGCGAGCACCTTTGCAGTTACTGGATTCGTGGTTATTACTACGGGGCGTCGCCATTGGGAGCGAAGGCACATAGAGTTCTTCACATAATCCGCCCCTCCCCCAGGAGTACAAATCTTATTGTTAAGAAATGATCTTAATGCAGGTGCCTAACAGTCGAACAATGAAATTTTTGATGTACATTTATTCGGGTAACTGATTCCTGCAATAGCTATTTGCGCAAAAAAAGGGCTGTAAATATTATCATAGGACACCGCTCGTGCTCGAATATGGTATGTAGCTACTGCGTTTCCTATAGCCCTATTCTTATGTTGTAGTGGTTCTTTTTTTTTCTACTTCAATGGAACGTAGCCTCATTAGTGAATAAAAAAAACGTAAAAAGAGGCTGTTATGTTACACCTTTGTGACCATAATGAATTCATAAAACTCTGTAAGTTATTGGTTGTCACCGCCATAATGGCACGCAGCAACTTAATCATGTATGGTTTGAAGAACATTGTCCGCAGCTCGTGGTCGTGCGGTAGCGTTCTCGCTTCCCACGCCCGGGTTCCCGGGTTCGATTCCCGGCGGGGCCAGGGATTTTCTCTGCCTCGTGATGACTGGGTGTTGTGTGCCGTACTTAGGTTAGTTAGGTTTAAGTAGTTCTAAGTTCTAGGGGACTGATGACCATAGATGTTAAGTCCCATAGTTCTCAGAGCCATTTGAACCATTTGAATTTGAAGAACATTAATTTCCCCCTCTTCTGTCGTCACTCTAGGTGTTATACCTAACTGGTTGAAGAGGTTGATAAATAATTGCCGAGACGGTTGACGTCTACTGGGATATCTTGCCACATACACCGTACAAGGACGAACTGTGTTTTTCCTACATTCTCCATATACCATTAGCATGTCACCTTCGTCCACTTACGACCTACTGCTTCGATTGTCACACGCTAACTGACTATCAAATTTCAGCGCACTTAAGGAACCCACAAGCACAAACATAACAACATCATACCTAGCAACTAAGCAGGCTGAATGTCACAAACAAATGTCAATGTGTAAACTTTTCAAAATTTGATAGCTCGTAAACAATTTGCACTAGAATCCTTAGCAGACACCACTGGTACTCTAATTTACCGTAATTTTAATTTGTTAGTGTCAATACGCACTGTTCCATTTAAAAAAATGTTTTCACAAAAAATGCATTTTCTTAGAATTACTACAATCTGTTTATTGACTGAGAGTACGAGCTCCTGACTAGCAATCCTTTCTGCGAAAACCGCACATCAAAAGCACTTTCCGAATCCGCAGTACTTGCCATGTGACTTTTACGTGTCTTTTCTAAGAAACGTCAAGTGCATTTTCCTTGGTGTTTCAGCACATATTTACAATTTAGTTTTGCAGTGTGTAACTGGAGTCACACCAAACAAATATTGCTATCTACTCTTTCATGAGAGGCCCATCGTCTATGGAAAACGTCTGTTTGTTTTTCGTTACGAAGAAAATTATTTTTTAAAGCGGAATTTTACGTGGCCATTGGATAGAGCGGTCTCAAATTGGTCTAATCCGATATTCGTTTCACTAAGGTGCAGTAAGAGGGACAGTAAAACACAAAGAATGACTAGTGCCCAGCAGCAACTCACATATGAAACAACGAAGATGTCAAAGGCAGCAGCGGGTGTCATCAGAGGTTCGTTTAGTAAGCCCGAAAGCTTCAAGAATATGCTGATCTAATTCCAGTAGCAAACGGTACAAGAGAGGCGTTGTGTATCACGATGTGGCTTACTGATGAAGTTCAGAAGAGTCATCATATTGCTTTATCCTATGTAATCTCGCGAAACGACTTTAAAGGAAAAATTAGAGAGTTTATAATTTATACGGATGAACTTTCGTTCTTTCCGCGCTCCATTCGCAATGTAAATAGAAAAGAGAGAAGAGAAAGTGTCCACTTGCTTGCTAAATTTCTAGAACCCTTGAGTACCAGTTATATGAAAATAACTCCTGCAACTTTAAATCAATGATACCACACGGTGCAACAAACTCATTCAATCCATTCTGATGTCCATGAGATGTGGAGTATCATACAATGCAGGAGGAAAGCAGTGGGGTGTGATTTCATTGTTAGTAGTGGGTACAAATCGGTATTTGATTGTAGCAATAATTTCTACGTAGCTACGCAACTTCAGGTTAATGCGAAAATTACGAAAAGCGGTAAGTACCAACATAGAATATTAATTTTATGAATTTCCTTTAAAGACAAGATAAATTTAGTTAGCTGTGTTTAGTGGTACGTTCAGTTTAAAGAGACTGTGATCGCAGAATAATTGCCGCATTTACGATTAAGCTGTTAAACCGGTGACGGAAAAATAAGCAGTTCCAATGAAGGTGGGCACAAGGTGATCTTCCTGGGAAGCATTAGCAGATTGCCGGGTGCCGATCGACCGCGCAGAAGCAGCAGCGGACGCTAACGCGACGCAAAGTTGGTTAAAGCAACTCGGGCACTTGATGCTCAATAATTCACCGGCCGTTGTCAAAGTTTCTGGCGCGGAGCGGTGCGGTGCACTCCACGTAATTATGCGGCCGGCAGCAGCGCCAGCAGGCCAACAAGTTATCAATTTAATTTCAGCGGAAATTTTATTTAGATTTGATAGGCGCCAGGCTGGGAGGCGTACGCACTTAATTTAAGACGCGAGCTAGGCGCGCCATCAGGTTATTGGGTTAGATGGGCTGCCGATAGTGCCGTATGGCGTGGGCGGGCTTCCGGCCGCTTCCCCCTCCCCCCCCCCCCCACCCGCCTCCGCCACCACCCACCGTCTCCGCCACCGCCGCTCCACATTATGCAGCCAAGCTGGCTCCCCCGAAGAAACGATGCGTCTCAAGGTCGGCGCGGTGCACTTTATACTCGCCACCTGCAGTAGGCGCTCACACATTGTCGTCCATTACTGTGGCCTATTAGTCACTATCTGCTCCACGAGTCTACCCAGTCATATGCTCTATGGCAGGGGTTCCCAACAAAATTTTCTCGAGGAACCCCTCATCGAGCATGATTGGTACCTTGTCATATCACAGTATCAAGTACCTAAAAACGCCAAATTAAAAGTCTTTTTATACGTTTTCTATTTTTGGTACTTAGAAAAAACATTGACATACTCATTATTGAAAAAATATTGAGGTTAAAACTTTTTCAATTTAGCCGTCATTGATTATTGCTCAAAATCTTTGTCTTCAAATCTGGGTGTTTAGTATAACAAACTCCTTAAAAATACAATAATTGAGTATGAACTGAAAATAGCAATAAATTAACAATGGCCGATTGTCGTCTGAAATGCGAGTTTATATGTGAAGTGACTGTCAGTTGTCAACTGCAAAGAGGCAGCACGCGCAGTCTAACGGCATACAGCAGAACTATTTGCCTCTATCTAATTCTAGTTTCGCGCTAGATTGTGCTAGTGTCAGTTGGCTCTAGGAAGACGCTAGACGCAGAATTTAGCGTTCGTTGAAGCACTGCTCATGCAGGAAGCGGCCAAAACAAAAAATCTGTTATCATACGAAATATATTTAACATATTTTTTATTCTCATAGCATCTTGCGGACCCCTCTGGCATAGCTCGCGGACCCCTGGTGGGTCCCTGTTGGGAACCACTACTCTAGGGCGACGGACGTTCTCCAGTAGAAATGTGTGGTAGCCGTATTGCGACAGCATACTTGACAGTAAGTCGTCCAGTGTGGTGAGAGGAATCTTGTCGATACGAGTATTTCTTTTCGTCGGAAGGGAGACATCCGGTAACTGGTGGGGCATTGTTTGAGCTAGTCACCATGGATTTAAAACGGATACCTGAAGAGCTATGAGCAAGTCTAAATCTTCGATACTATCAAACAAATCTTTTCTACTGCGAGCTCTTTCCTGTCCATATTTAGTGCATTGGTAGTCCTGAAGAACAGCCATCACGCATTCATATAACTGAGTCGCCTCGATCGGCTATGAATCCACCACCTTCAGCACGAATGCACAATCACGTTCAATGTTCTGCAAGAAGGGGGCATGCACGGAGACCGCGGATAGGTGGCGCTACGTCAGAGTATGGGTCGGCCGAGGGGCGTACTCACACGACTTTTGGATCACAGATTTACTTCAAAATTTATACGCTTTTAGAAAGCCATTAAAATAACATAATATGCAAGTACACTACTGACCAATAAAATTGCTACACCAATAAGAAACGCAGATGATAGACTGGTAATCATTGGACAAATATATTATGCTAGAACTCACATGTGATTACATTTTCACGCACTGTGGGTGCATAGATCCTGAGAAATCAGTACCCAGAACAACCACCTCTGGCCGTAATAACGGCCTTGATACGCCTGGGTATTCAGTCAAACAGAGCTTGAAAGGCGTGTACAGGTACAGCTGATCATGCAGCTTCAACACGATACCACAGTTCATCAAGAGTACTGACTGGCGTATTGTGACGAGCCAGTTGCTCGGCCACCATTCATCAGATGTTTTCAATTGGTGATAAATCTGGAGAATGAGCTGCCCAGGGCAGCGGTTGAACATTTTCTGTATCCAGAAAGGCCCGTACAGAACCTGCAACATGCGGTAGTGCATTATCCCGCTGAAATGTAGGGTTTCGCAGGGATCGAATGAAGGGTAGAGCCACGGCTCGTAACAAATCTGAAATGTAACGTCCACTGTTCAAAGTGCCGTCAATGCGAACAAGAGGTGACCGAGACGTGTAACCAATGGCACCCCGTACCATCCACGTCGGGTGATACGCCAGTATGACGATGACGAATACACGCTTCCAATGTGCGTTCACCGCGATGTCGCCAAACTCGGATGCGACCATCATGATGCTGTAAACAGAACCTGGATTCATCCGAAAAAATGACGTTTTGCCACTCGTGCACTCAGGTTCGTCGTAGAGTACACCATCGAGAGCGCTCCTGTCTGTGATGCAGTGTCAAGGGTAACCGCAGCCACGGTCTCCGATCTGATAGTCCATGCTGCTGCAAACGTCGTCGAACTGTTCGTGCAGATGGTTGTTGTCTTGCAAACGTCCCCATCTGTTGACTCAGGGATAGAGACGTGGCTGCACGATTCGTTACAGCCATGCGGATAAGATGCCTGTCATCTCGACTGCTAGTGATACGAGCCCGTTGGGATCCAGCACGGCGTTCCGTATTACCCTCCTGAAGCCACCGACTCTATATTCTGCTAACAGTCATTGATCTCGACCAACGCGAGCAGCAATGTCGCGATACGATAAACCGCAATCGCCATAGGCTACAATCCGACATTTATCAAAGTCGGAAACGTGATGGTACGCTTTACTCCTCCTTACACGAGGCATCACAACAACGTTTCACCAGGCAACGCCGGCCAACTGCTGTTTGTGTATGAGAAATCGGTTGGAAACTTTCCTCATGTCAGCACGTTGTAGGTTTCGCCACCGGCGCCAACCTTGTGTGAATGCTCTGAAAAGCTTTTCATTTGCGTATCACAGCATCTTCTTCATGTCGGTTAAATTTCGCGTCTGGAGCACGTCATCTTCGTGGTGTAGCAATTTTAACGGCCAGTAATGTAGTAAGGTACACTGCCCGCCCGGTTGGCCGTGCGGTCTAACGCACGGCTTTCCGAGCGGGTATGAGCGCCGGTCCCCGGCACGAATCCGCCCGGAGGATTTGTGTCGAGGTCAGTCTGTGGATGGTTTGTAGGCGGTTTTCCATCTGCCTCGGGAAATGCAGGCTGGTTCCCCTTATTCCGCGTCAGCTACACTATATCGGCGATTGCCGCGCCTACAAGTTCTCCGCGTACGCTACACCACCATTACTCTACCACGCAAACATAGGGGTTACACTCGTCTGGTGTGAGATGTTCCCTGGGGGGTCCACCGGGGGCCGAACCGCACAATAACCTCGGGTTCGGTGTGGGGCGGCGGAGGGGTGAAATGGACTGCGGTAGTCGTCGTGGGGTTCTGGACCGCTGCGGCTGCGGCGGGGACGGAGCCTCTCAGTCGTTTCTAGGTCTCCGGTTAACATAACATAATATAACATAAGGTACACTACTCTGGCAGTTCCGAGAAAATCGCACGAGGAGCTTTACTGTCTATAATGTGCCTTACGTATCTGTGAGAAGGGGACGGATGTCAGAGTTCGTAGTGGTTAAGTGATTAGCGTTCAATCTTTGTCAGACGAAGGTGTATGCACCATCGGCTCGATTCATGTTCATACATATCTGTTAATATATTTTTTCATTACTGGTAATATTATTTAATTTGTATGACATTTGAGAGATTATGTACTGAAAAAAAAGAAAGCATGTGTTTTTGCAAGAAATTTCACTTTAGGTTTTCCATGTCTGTATGACAAATAACATTCTGAACGTGTGCTGTCGAGTGCACATCCGACGAGTAATAATGGTACGTTACGCTTGTGGGTTGGAACATTGTGACTTACTATATTACAGATTGTGAATAACGTCATATGCATAATTATCTATCGATGTTTACCTCGTTCTTTGCAAGCCTGTCCGTCGTTCTTTAAAAATTAATTCTAAATAGTAAATAATTAAATAACATATGACATTTACTACAACTTCTTTAGTGATTTTTTAATTTTTGATATTTTGTGTTTTTTATATTTAGTTTTATGGTTTGTAATAGAATCTAAAAGGATAAGGAAAACTAAACCAAACTGCATTCGAAATAACAAACTAAGGAAAATCCCAATTTGATTGCAAGGGATTCATCACAACGACATCGAACGACCGCTACATACTCTATTGGCCATTAAAACTGCTACACCATGAAGATCACGAGCTACAGACGCGAAATTTAACCGACAGAAAGAAGATGCTGTGATATGCAAATGATTAGCTTTTCAGAACATTCACACAAGGTTGGCGCCGGTGGCGAAACCTACAATGTGCTGACATGAGGAGAGTTTCCAACCGATTTCTCATACACAAACAGCAGTTAACCGGCGTTGCCTGGTGAAACGTTGTTGTGATGCCTCGTGTAAGGAGGAGTAATGCGTACCATCACGTTTCCGACTTTGATTAAGGTCCGATTGTAGCCTATCGCGATTGCGGTTTATCGTATCGCGACATTGCTGCTCGCGTTGGTCGAGATCCAATGGCTCTGAGCACTATGGGACTCAACTGCTGTGGTCAATAGTCCCCTAGAACTTAGAACTACTTAAACATAACTAACCTAAGGACATCACACAACACCCAGCCATCACGAGGCAGAGAAAATCCCTGACCCCGCCGGGAATCGAACCCGGGAACCCGGGCGGTCGAGGTCCAATGACTGTTAGCATAATATGGAATCGGTGGTTTCAGGAGGGTACTACGGAACGCCGTCCTGGATCCCAACGGCCTCGTATCACCAGCAGTCGAGATGACAGGCATCTTTTCCGCATTGCTGTAACGGATCGTGCAGCCACGTCTCGATCCCTGAGCCAACAGATGGGGTCGTTTGTAAGACAACAACCATCTGCACGAACAGTTCGACGACGTTTGCAGCAGCATGGACTATCAGCTCGGAGACCATGGCTGCGTTTGCCCTTGACGCTGCATCACAGACAGGAGCGCCTGGGATGGTGTACTCAACGACGAACCTGGGTGTACGAATGGCAAAACGTCATCTTTTCGGATGAATCCAGGTTCTGTTTACAGCATCATGATGGTCGCATCCGTGTTTGGCGACATCGCGGTGAACGCACATTGGATGCGTGTATTCGTCATCGTCATACTGGCGTATCACCCGGCGTGATGGAGTGGGGTGCCATTGGTTACAAGTCTCGGTCACCTCTTGTTCACACTGACTGCACTTTGAACAGTGGACGTTACATTTCAGATGTGTTACGAGCCGTGGCTCCACCCTTCATTTGATCCTGCGAAACCCTACATTTCAGCGGGATAATGCACGACCGCATGTTGCAGGTCCTGTACGGGCCTTTCGGGATACAGAAAATGTTCGACTGCTGCTTTGGGCAGCACGTTCTCCAGATCTCTCACCAAATGAAAACCTCTAGTCAATGGTGGCCGAGCAACTGGTTCGTCACAATACGCCCGTCACTAATCTTGATGAACTCTGGTATCGTGTTGAAACTGCATGGGCAGCTGTACCTGTACACGCCATCCAAGCTCTGTTTGACTCAATGCCCAGGCGTATCAAGACTGTTATTACGGCCAGAGGTGGTTGTTCTGGGTACTGATTTCCCAGGATCTAATCACCCAAATTGCGTGAAATTGTAATCACATGTCAGTTCTAGTATAATATATTTGTCCAATGAATACCCGTTTATCATCTGCATTTCTTCTTGGTGTAGCAATTTTTATGTCCAGTAGTGTATCTTCTCCAAGTCTTAGATAGTAACTGCGGTAATTCAGGAATTTCTTCGTACTCGTTTTGAGACAGATGAATGAGTTAATTGACAGCAGCGACACAGCAGTAGCTACATAAAGGCCACTATAGTGCTGTACACAGTGCTATAACTATTATTATTATTATTATTATTCTTATTATTATTACTATTATTAGAGTGGTTAGACACAGCTCACTAACAACGTGAAGTCATCCACTTTCTGCCAGCTCAGAAGTAAGGAGTGCAGAAATCAAGCGACTTACAAATTCGTATAGTGCTCACATTTGAACCAGTTTGATTTCAACTGGCATTGCAGTGTGCAGGTAAAGCAAGTATCTCAACAGAGAGGAGTAATGCAGGGGAAGCATGTTTTGTAACAAGTGTCTACCCTCGCTCCGGATAGCTAGCTTTCTCATACGACAAGGAGTTGTGGGTAGCACTTGCGATGCACCACGAATTTTTTCTTTCGTTCTAACATACACACACACACACACACACAAACTATGTACAGTATCATTCATCTTTCAGCATTTTAAAAATGAAAGTGTTCCAAGAAAAGTCTTTCATATTACATTTTAGTTAGATGCTAAAGTAGTTGATAATGTGATGTGGCGCCGGGGGGGGGGGGGGGGTACGAGCTAATGTCTGATTGCACTCAGGAGTAATGGTCGAAGGAGTGTTGGGAACCACTGAGCCTGTCAGTACTAAATGTAATTATATACTTCTAAGCTAACTTGATCTGAATAGCAAAACAATAACAATTTTGTCAATATGAAACACGTTGCAAAGTTATTCGATACAAAGCATACTCCTAGCCTAAACTACAGCCCAGCGACTCAGCTGGCACGTTGATAAAATTTCGGGAGACTGTTAGTGCCAACTATAAGTCTCTGGGGGAGCTCTATTGACGCCATCCAAGAGATGTCCATACAAATATGTGTCCCTCCGCGTTAGGCGATCAGCAACCGAAAACAATATCAGAATATGGATACAAATAAGCAGCTTGTGTTTAAAACGCAAGTAAAGCATGAAAGGCGCAAACAGGGCCTCTACAGATAACTGAACTTTTGTGAATCATCTGCAATGGTATTTGAGTTTGAGGATTCCAACTGCAACACGTGTATGAGCCCAACATCTCATGCGTCCAGCCGCGCGGGGTAGCCGCGTGGTCAAGGCGTCTTGTCACGGTCCGTGCGGCTCCCTCCGTCGGAGGTTCGAGTCCCCTCCTCGGGCATGGGTGTGTGTGATGTCCTTAGTGTAAGTTAGTTTAAGTTAGATTCAGCAGTGTGCAAGATTAGGGACCGATGACCTCAGCAGTTTGGTCCCATAAGATACCACAAATTTCCAATTTTTTTTTTTTCTCACGCGTCCAAGCTGCTGACAAGAACAATATACAGAAGAATGGAAAATAAAATTGAGGATCTTTCAGGTGATCATTTTGGCTTTAGAGAAGACAAAGACGTCATGGACACAGTTCTGACGTTTCTGTTGATAATGGGAGCAAGATTGAAGAAAAATCAAGACATTCTTAGAATATGTCGACCTTGAAAAGCGTTCGAATATGTCAAATGGTGCAAGATATCCGAAATCAGAGCGCTTAGCTACGGGGAAAGACGGGCAGTATACAACATGTACGAGAACTACGAGGGAAGAATAAGACTGGAAAACCAAGGAAGAGGTACACGCATTAAGTAGGGTGTAAGACAGTGATGTAGTCTATCGCCCCTAATATTAAATGATGGAAATAAAAGAAAGGTTCAAGACTGGAATTAAAATTCAAGGTGAAATGATGTTAGTGATAAGATTTATTGATGGCGTAGCTATCCTGAATGAAAGTGAAGACGAATTACAGGATCTGCTGAATGGAATGAACAGTCTAATGAGTACAGAATACGAATTGAGAGTAAATTCAAGAAAGACGAAAGTAATGAGAGGTAGAAGGAACGAGAATAGCGAGAAAATTAACATCCGAATTGGAGGGACCGATGACCTCGCTGTTTTGTCCCTACCCCGAATCAACCAACCGATTTGGGGATCGCGAAGAAGACGAACTTAAGGAATTCTGCTATCTAGGCAGCAAAATGACCCTCGATGGACGGAGCAAGTGGGACATAAAAAGCAGACTAACACTAGCTAATGCGGCATTCCTGGGCAAGAGTTGTCTGCTGATATCAAACATAGACATTAATTTGAGGATGAAATTTCGTAGAATGTACGTGTGGAGTACAGAATTGTGTAGTAGTGAAACATGGACTGTGGGAAAACCAGAGCAAAAGAGAATCGGAGCATTTGATATCTGGTGCTGCAGGTGAACGTTGAAAATTAGATCGACTGATAAGGTAAGAAATATGGAGGTTCTCCGCAGAATCGGTGAGGTAAGGAATATAAGGAAAACACTGACAGGAAAAAATGACAGATTGATAGGACATTCTTTAAGACATAATGGTTTAACTTCTGTGGTACTAGAGAAAGATATAGTGGAAAAAAAACTGTAGAGGAAGACATTGGAATACACCCACGAGTTACAGCATATTCTCCCCTCCCCTCACTCGCCCAGAAATTCACACAAAGCTCCTGTTACCTATATTGTTATATTTCCCACATACCAATTCATCTACCATTTTAGTTACCAGCTCTAACTATTCATTTACCGTCAGTTCATGGTCATGAAATTGTTGACATCAGAGGATGGTCATAAAACTGTGGACATTACTATGTTCATCAAATATTTTATATACACTACTGGCCATTCAAATTGCTACACCACGAAGATGACGTGCTACAGATGCGAAATTTAACCGACAGAAAGAAGATGCTTTGATATGCAAATGATTAGCTTTTCAGAGCATTCACACAACGTTGGCGCCAGTGGCGACACCTACAACGTGCTGACATGAGGAAAGTTTCAAACCGATTTCTCATACACAAACAGCAGTTGACCGGCGTTGCCTGGTGAAACGTTGTTGTGATACCTCGTGTAAGCAGGAGTAATGCGTACCATCACGTTTCCGACTTTGATTAAGGTCGGATTGTACCCTGTTGCGATTGCCGTTTATCGTATCGCGACATTGCTGCTCGCGTTGTTCGAGATCCAATGACTGTTAGCAGAACATGGAATTGTTGGGTTCAGGAGGGTGGAACGCCGTGCTGGATCCCAACGGCCTCGTATCACTAGCAGTCGAGATGACAGGCATCTTATCCGCGTGGCTGTAACGGATCGTGCAGCCACGTCTCGATCCCCGAGTCAACAGATATGGACGTTTGCAAAACAACAACTATCTACACGAACAGTTCGACGGCGTTTGCAGCAGCATGGACTATCAGTTCGGAGACCATGGCTGCGGTTACCCTTGACACTGCCTCACAGACAGGAGCGCCCTCGATGGTGTACTCTACGACGAACCTGGGTGCACGAGTGGCAAAACGTGATTTTTTCGGATGAATCCAGATTCTGTTTACAGCATCATGATGGCGTACAGCATCGCGGCGTACGCACATTGGAAGCGTGTATTCGTCATCGCCATACTGGTGTATCACCCAACGTGATGGTATGGGGTGCCATTGGTTATACGTCTCGGTCACCTCTTGTTCGCACTGACGGCACTTTGAACAGTGGACGTTACTTTTCAGACGTGTTATGACCTGTGGCTCTACCCTTCATTCCATCCCTGCGAAACCCTACATTTCAGTAGGATAATGCACGACTGCATGTTGCAGGTCCTGTACGGGTCTTTCTGGATACAGAAAATGTTCGACTGCTGCCCTGGCCAGCACATTCTCCAGATCACTCACCAATTGAAAACGTCTGGTCGGTGGTAGCCGATCAACTGGCTCGTCACACTACGCCAGTCACTACTATTGATGAACTGTGGTATCGTGTTGAAGCTGCATGGGCAGCTGTACCTGTACACGCCATCCAATCTCTGTTTGACCCAATGCCCAGGTGTATCAAGGCCGTTCTTACGGCCAGAGGTGGTTGTTCTGGGTACTGTTTTCTTAGGATCTATGCACCCAAATTGCGTGAAAATGTAATCACATGTCAATTCTGGTATAATATATTCTCCAATGAATAGCCGTTTATCGTGTGCATTTCTTCTTGGTGTAGCAATTTTAATGGCCAGTAGTGTATTTTAATCCTTTATATTAAGCCTCTTTTAATTACGTAAATATTAATGAATTTTTTTTAAATGCGTAAGCTGAGGGGTGCCATAGTTTCAGCTAACGTCCTTACCTAATGAATGGACTATGAACAGACCAATAAATCAAAAAGATCCACCTAATCATTTGACAGTGGCATAGAAGTACTGTTCCTGAAGCTCGTGCATTTTGAAGGATATGGTACCACTTTACACTCAATATATATATATATATATATATATATATATATATATATATATATATATATATATCACTGCCTGAGTCTATGTTGATAAAATAGGCAGTAATATTTAGAGGACAACTGGAATAGACTCGTTTTCACCTGTCTCATTTACTGAGCGTGCAGAAACGGTCAACCGCACGTGCAAGCGTTTCTTTATCACATTCTCAATCCAGTTGAACCGAAAATGCTTGTCAGTGTCCGCATTGTTGTCCATACTGTCGTAGTGCTACGAGGTGTCGTTAGCGCCCCTCTACATGTACTTTTCCTTTACTTGACAACAGCTGAATGCATATCGATCTGCGAAGACTTCTACACAAGCCTAAGCTTCCTGATCAGCCGGTGGGCGCATTACGCAAGGAAGAAAGATAGCATCTGTCTCAGGACACAGATAGAGACATTATGATGGAGTGGTTCGGCCCGTCGCTTCTTGTGTCTCATATACTATGAGCACTCCTACTTAGCGCACTCTGTATGTCAGGCTGCATTGATATCAGTGTAGCATCTACGTATTCGTTTAGATTTGCAGACTTGTGTGACGTGTATTGCTGCTCTGCTTGCTGGCGAACAGTTTCTTGTGAATGTAGTGATATCCATATCAATGAGTTTAAGCGGTCCTCCCATTAGCATAACAGCAGTTTTAGGCTCCGTTGTAACAGAACAAAGTAAACACTTTCACCTTCGCGGCATGGCCAGTTTTTCTTACCTTACCTTTCGTTTGTTTATTCTCAGTCATTTAATAATTTGCAGCAAGCTTAATATTATTTAGCTGAACTCTTCAGGTATGCAAGTAAATGACTTGTCACAAAGTATTTTGCAGCTCTTTGTGGGTATCACAAATTTGCTGAAGAATCACTGTGCAGATACCAAATGTGTCTAATTTTGGGTGTTTAACGTAGGCCCAGAATGGAATGGAATGTCGTGTCGAGGGCCTCCCATCGGGTAGACCGCTCGCCTGGGGCAAGTGTTTCGGTTTGACGCCACTTCGGCGACTTGCGACTTGCGATGGGGATGAAATAATGATGATTAGGACAACACAACACCCAGTCCCTGAGCAGAGAAAATCTCCGACCCAGCCGGCAATCGAACCCGGGCCCTTTGGATTGACAGTCCGTCGCGCTGACCACTCAGCTACCGGGGGCGGACGTAGGCCCAGTAATATATTCTAACCTCATAATTCATCTGTAAGTAACGTGAAAAGATATCTGTTATTTTTTCAAGTATCCACCTTTTCCCTACAGAGTCCACTAAAGTTGCTTCGTAAACGGTCATAAACTCATTCGAAGAACCTCTTAAACCCCTTCCACTCGTAGAAACTCCAGTTTACGTTCACCCTCAGCTCAAATATCTCACTTTAATTCAACACTGTTCATCCGAGGAAAAGTATTCCTCTCAACAGAGAAAAAAACTGAATAAACAAAATATGATTCTCATCTATCCTCGTTTCAGATCTCCTTGATTTTGGCATCGAGAGGGGAATGGAATCATTCGAGTTCCCGCCGGACGTTGATATCAGTATTGCTATTACAGATTATGTAAGCTTGGAGAAGCGCTCGACTAGTACTTCTCTCGCAGGCAGAGGCGAATTCGTAGGCGATTTCAATGGACAGCGTTTGACGTATGTACAAATCACCAGCTCCGACCTAGGTTCCTGTGATCAGAAGTGCCCGAACAAGTATCGCCTTCCACTTACTTACTCGCAACTGAGAACATGACTGTCCCACTACCACCTCTCTTGGTTATTCGCTGAAATGTACCGCGAGTCTACTGTAGACCGGGCTTCAGACAACACGATGGACTCCGTAGAATAGAGAATGAAATGCGAAAAGAAATGTCTGCCCATTACTTCAGTACTTTACTACCTTTCAAAGAAAGTTACCGTGTGAGGCATGGACGCTCGCGACCCGCATACTGGGACACGTTTCGTGTGCAGCAGCGTATTTTTCGCTGTATGGCAGTGTCGATCTCATCATTAAGCTATTTGCGAACATTGGTGTAATGACGCCCGCATCGCTGCAGAATGAAATGCTCTGGAATTAACACTCGGTAACTAGCATTTTAGACGCTAGTGTACAGATTAAAGTACGTGTCTAGCAATCTGCATTCCTCTCTCTCTCTCTCTCTCTCTGTCTCTCTCTCTCACACACAGTTCCACCAGAGTTTGAAATGAAGTGACGCAATGTGTCCAACACACAAAGTGGCCCAGTATGTTAGCAACACGTTGTTTCCCCGTCTTCAGAAAGCTGGGTACCATTTACGCAGTTATTAAGCCTTCTTTACGAGTGACTTGCAGACTCTAGCTCCATAGCTCCAACAACGGTGAATAGAGACAGACGTCGCACCATTCGTACTCCTGTTGTGGAACAGCGATATTGCAACGAGTGGAAGAAAAAACCCTGGAACTAGTGTGCGTAGACTTCCAGCTTTATTAGAGTCAGTCATCGTCTCGTCTGGATAATCTTGCATAAACAGTTGCTATATACACATCATGTACAGTGGTTTCAAGTCCTGCGGCTACAAGGTCTGCCTGCCAGAGTCTGCCAATGACTGTTGCAATGATGTGGTGCAGATTCAGTTTTCACATCAAAGATACAGTCCACAGACGAGGTTGGTTTCATGCGAGATGGGACTGTCAATTTTCATAATCAAAATGTGTAGGCTGGCGCAAATCCACATACAGTTAGAGGAGCAATGCGTCAGCGGCGATTTTAATCAATGTATGGGCAGAAACTGTTTTTGGTGATAGATTAATATGGCCGGTGGCTGATGCAAGCTGTCTTCAGTTCATTTCAGATGACCTGCCTGTGTTGTTAGAAGAGGTACCATTCGAATAACTGCAGGATATGTAGTTTATGAATGGTGAAGCACCAAGCTATTTCTCCGAAATGTGCGAGAGCACCTCACACACACATTTAATGGGCATTACAGTTTCGTTGGGGAGGTCCACCGCCTTGGCCACCTCATACCCCCAATCTTAATCCCTTGTATTCTTGGTTGAGGGGACGCTACAAAACTTTGATACATGCAAATTCCACTAATGATGTACAAAGGCTACAGGAAGAAGTCACCGGTGCCTGCCAGCGCATCTGCGAACAGCATGCGACTGTTCAGAGATTCCCTAAGACGTCGGACAGAGCATGCCTTACTATAAATGAACGCTATGTTGAGCACCTTCTTTAGCGATGGTTCACAAGTGCAGGCCGTATGCAATAGCAAGCTCATTACATCGAAGCTCTACTGTTTCACAGTGACAGAATAGAATGTCCTCATTTGCTTAGTCAGTTATTTACTGCATTCTTTAGGTCGTTCATAATACCAAAGAGCTTGCAGTAGACGAGATGTGTTTTACAATAGCGAAGGTGAACAAGTGCATATAATTAATAACGCAGATAATAAGATTAAAACAATATGGGGTATTGTGAAACGGGAGACAGAACAACCAGTCAGTGTACAAGATATCACACCAGTGAAATGAAATAACAGTGTTATAGGGTGACGAGTTATCGGACTCCGCTCAATTGTTCTGGGTTCCATCACACACAGGACACGGCTACATGGCTAGCGGGGAATGTGAGAAGTGGACTTGACGGCTATTCAGGTTCGAGGGTCCCAGGAAAATACAGGAAGGTACAGGGAAAACTCAGGACGAGGACAGATCTAACAACAGTCGATATTGTAGCTGCAAATTGCCGTAGCTGTATTTGAAAACAACCAGAGTTTTAAGTGCTAATATAAAGCACTGAAACCTAAATCTTTATAGATACTGAAAGTTGTTTAAAGCCGGAGACAATTTTAGCTTACATTTTTTACAAAGAACCTAACGGTTTTCAGAAAATATAGATGAAATACAGTCGGTGGTGGAGTATTTATTGCTGTCAGAAGTGGTTTACCTTGTTGTGAAGATAGCTGCTGTGAGCTAGTATGGCTGGAGATTATATTTGACAACCCGAATTAATTAATAATTGGTTCCTTTTACTGACACCCCCTGTTCAAATGATACAGTTGCTGAACAATTCAAAGAAAGCTTGTCTCGTTCCAAATAGGTACACCCACCAAGAGATTTTAATTGATGGTGATTTCAATCTGTCCTTAATATGTTGGCGAAGGCCGATGTTTAAAGTCGGTGGCAGGAATAAAACGTCGCCCGACTTTGAACTGAATGCTTTTTTCCGAAAATTACTTTTAAAAACTTGCTCAGAGCTCACTCGAATTGTAAATGATTGAGAAAAGATACTTTATCCTGCTAGACGCTAACAGAGTTTCCAACTAAAGTTCGATTAAAACGCCTGTGACACCTGGACCCTCGTGAAACTGACTGCTCCCGTGAACCCAATTACCAATTATCATAAAAGTGTCAAGCAACAGAAACGCTAGCAAGTACCCTCACTGCTCAGAGATTAATGTAACTAAAATCTAGGCAATAGTTACAGAATTATGGCGACGTCGTCCTCATATATATAAACTATGAAATAAAATTCAGTGTCCAGAATATTACCGATATAATATTGCAGAAGTTTCTCCTCAACTTTATAAATATATAAGCAAATGCAAGTTACAAAGAAAAATATACCTTACACAAGAAAACCCCATAAAAAGCAATAATAATAATAATAATAATAATAATAATAATAATAACATACAGCTGGAATACTGGAATATAAAACAAGTAACAAGGAAAAGAATTTTGCCATATCGACTGATTACTTGATCCCAAGTGACATAAGAAACATAGTCCAACGCCCAAAATTCTGCGCTGTATCTGACAACCGCACGTTAACTAGCCTGTAGCTTGGCCAGTCCTAAAGTTCAGTGCTGACTCGGTACGTAGCGCTGCAGATTCATCTTTCCACCGTTGAATTAACGACGACAGCGGCAAAGGAAGCGTCGTCATAAATTGTAACTTGACCTGTCCTACACTTCAGTGCTAGCTCAGTGCGCAGCGCTGCAGCTTCATCTTACTGCCGTTGAGCTGACGACTACAGCAACAGTAGCGAGATGGCCGGATCTGCGTCATCAGCTGCTTCCCTCCACCTGCGCCAGAAATCAGCACGGGAAGAACTGAGCCCGGAGCCTAAGACAAGTCCGGGACTGCTCGCTGCCGAATAGATCGACGTGTCTTGTACTCTACCTGACCAAATAATCTCGCAGACTTGTTTGCTGCCGGTCGGAGTGGCCGAGCGGTTCTAGGCGCTTATGGAACCGCGTGGCCGCTACGGTCGCAGGTTCGAATCCTACCTTGGGCATGGATGTGTGTGGAGTCCTTAGGTAAGTTAGATTTAAGTAGTTCTAAGTTCTAGGGGACTGCTGACCTCAGCAGTTAAGTCCCATAGTGCTCAGAGTCATTTGAACTTGTTTGCATCTCTCTGAGTTCTATGCTGCGATTCCGGACAACCCCCAGAGACAACTGGAACACCGGCTAACAAGTAACTACCACAGAGAGAAACTGTAAGTAAAAGTCTATCAGAAAACTTTCCCCGGATATCAAAAGTGCGCCTAAATCTGTTCCCAGGTTCTATGGTCAGGTGATACTTTCCACCACCACAAGCGGAGAACAAATGCTCTTCACTGTCTCAAAACATAGAAAAGATGTTATCTGTTCAACACAGTCCTTCGGTCGTACTCCAGAGACTCGCCTTCTTAGCAACAGAAAGCTGTTCGTGTTCTCCCTCAGTATATGGCATCCTCTAAAAGAGCATATTGCCCAGCCGAGTCCCTTATATTGTCTGCAATCGTATTTCGGGAGAAAACCTCCGCCCTGGGGCCTGTAGCCCTCTTGCTTCGCCAGCGGGCTCCGCGTTGACTCTGACGTCCTGGCACCCGTCACTTCTGAGTGCACCCCACGCTGATTCTTCGGCTGTATCCTCCCCATGGCTACCTGCGGTGCCGTCACTTGTGGCAGATAGGTTACCGCTGTAAATACCTTCCCGTTCCACTAACACCGGGTCCCATACAGAGCTTCCCAGAAAACATGAAACTTGTGTCGCCAAAATCCTTCACAGCCCGTATTTAAGATAAAACGAAGTAAGTAGAGAAAGTAAAGAATCAACTGCAGATGTCTCTCACAATCACTCATTACCCCCCGCAAAATCAAACTTTTGTTAATAAAAATGATCAGAGTTCCAGTTAGTATTAATGAAAGAAATAATAGACAAAAGCGAGAGGAGGAAATACTGCTCAAGCAGTCTCCTCTCATCACCTCTGCCACAGGGAAGAAATCTGACCAGGGGAGGCTACACTGAAATAGAGAGGGTGTAGCCTTGCCAATAAGTTCTCCTAAATCCGCTGATCTCGAGAAAATAATAGTGACCAGCAATGACAAAAACAGGAAATGGTCGCACATTCATAGAAACACACGCTGATACCACAGTCATGACTCTAGAGTCATCCCATTCTGACTTCTCGCCCAGTATAAAAAACCAAATTTCTTTTGTAAATTGTACAAAAACTAGCCCAAAATCGTCAGATTCGTATCCATCTATTTTTATACATCTCGTCATCACATAATACACAATTTATGGGGTAACTCATCATTGAGTAAAAGAGTGTTCATTGCTCAAAAGCGTGTAATCAGAATAATTGCTGGGGCTCATCCAAGATCATCCTGCAGACACTTATTTAAAGAGCTAGAAATCTTCACTGTAGCCTCACAATATATATATATATATATATATATATATATATATATATATATATATATTCACTTATGAAATTTGTCATTAACAATCCGAATGAATTCAAAAGTAATAGTAGTGTACATGGCTACAACACTAGGAGAAAGGATGATCTTCACTACTCAAGGTTAAATCCAACTTTGGCTCAGAAGGGGATAAATTATGCTGCCACAAAAGTCTTTGGTCACTTACCTAATAGCATATAGTATTTAAAAGGAAATTAAAAGAATTTCTGAATGGCAACTCCTTCTACTCATTAGATGAATTTTTGGATATAGTAACTGGGTAATTTCCCCAACCCCCACAAAAAAAATTAAAAATATTGTCATGTAATATTTTGTGTAATTTAATATCTTGTATAGACACTTTTTATTAACCTGACACGTTCCACATCATTACGAAGTGTCGCATTCATGATCTATGGAACAAGTACTAATCTAATCTAATCTAACCTCTAATCTATTCCATATTTGTGTAAATAATCCGGACCGTGTGTAAGTTTTATTTGAAAAGAGGATAAAAGTTTCCCATATACAACCAAATTTCGTTCATATAAACCTGTAATGAAATTTCGAAAGAGGCAAATTTCAAATTGAAATAAATGTTACTCCATACAAAGAGAATTATCAAACGTAAACAGTAACCAATACTTTTTCATTCAACATTCAAGAAAATATTCGCACTAAATAGTTACAAATATAAAGCAAATTTTTCATGACACTGATCAGCATAACACAAATGAGCCAAAGCATTAGGACCACCGCCCACCGCGACGTTGAATGCCGCCTGGTGGTATAGTGGCCACGTGACACGGTAACCGAAGTATGCAAGCGGAGCAGCACGGGCGGGGCATCACCTTAGCGAAGATATGAGTTGCAAATGGGGAAATCCATTGAGATAGCCAACTTTAACAAAGGGCAGATTATGGTTAGGTAGAGCCTATGAACGAGTGTCTCGAAAACGGCGAAGCTGGTTGAAAGTTCACTTGCAGCTGTTTCGAGCATTTGCAGAAGGAGGTAGAATGCCATTGAAACTACCACTAGGCGCTAAATGGTTGGACGTTCACGACTCTTCACAGAACAGGGGGTCAGAGTCTTGTCTGCTCTGTAAGGTAGGATAGAAGGTGATCTGTGGCATCTCTGCGCCGGTCGGAGTTGCCGTGCGGTTCTAGGCGCTACAGTCTGGAGCCGAGCGACCGCTACGGTCGCAGGTTCGAATCCTGCCTTGGGCGTGGATGTGTGTGATGTCCTTAGGTTAGTTAGGTTTAATTAGTTCTAAGTTCTAGGCGACTGATGACCTCAGAAGTTAAGTTGCATTTCTTTGAACTCAGAGCCATTTTAACCATTTTTTTTTTTTTTTTTTTTGCATCTCTGCCCTACATGTCCACATCTTGTCTCAACGACATGTCAATTACAATGGACACGGGACCATCGGGAATCGACCGTCGATCAATGGAACCGTGTCGGCTCTTCGGGTGAATCACATTTTTGCTACATTAGGTCGACGGCCGTCTCAACGAATGCCGTCATCGGGGTGAACGACGGCTCGAAACGTGCGGCGGGCCACGCACGCAGGCTGCGCTTGCACGGGACCTGCGGCAGTAATCGAAGACACGCTGACAGCTGCGAACCACCTGCAGCGCTTCACGCTCCGTGTCTTTCCCAACGCCGATGTCATCTTTCAGCAGTGGAACTGACCCTGTCTCGGAGCCAGAACCTTGTTACAGTGGTTTGAGGAACATTTTACTGAACTCACGTTGATGTCTCGACGACCAAATTCGCCTGATGTAATCCTATGGAAACTGTCTTGTCAAGCGCCATCATTACGTACGCCTATCAGCGGCCCGATATTTACGCGAATGACATGACTTATGTGTAGACATCTAACGCTACAGCCCTCCACAAACCTACCAATAAATTGTCGGATCCCTAATACGAAGTATCATTGGACAAACAAGCTATTAAGCATGTGGTCATAACGTTATAGCTCATTAGTGTTTTTTAATGAAATTAGAAACTTGAACATTTACTAAACAATTTACACGTAATCAAGAGAAGACAGATTGGCAATAAAGACAATTTAAAAAATTGACAGCTGAGTAGGATAAAACATGCAGCATAGAGAATGAACGTTCTTGAACTTCGAGACGCTTGGTTCGCCGTGCCGAAATTCATTATTATTCTTCATTCTCAAGCTCAATTGCCTGGATACCATCTCTTTCAAAAACTGTCATTATTCTCTCTGCAAATATAAATTTTATCACTTCCCTATATAGTGTTTTCATAACATATTGCAGAGCGGTCCTTATTAGCTTTCTTTGAACTGAATCCTTTATAAAGTTGCATATAAGCATGGATTTAGCAACGCTGTCTTTACAGACATCCGTCTATAACGCAGTTATCAACTTCTTTTAATCATCATCAAAGCAAATGTTTCCTAAAGAAACTAACTCAAACTAGTAGGCTGATTCAACGTAAAAATACTTTAATCATTTTACTACAACATTTTCGATACGTAGTTCTTCTATATACACAGTTCAGTAAACTGGATCTGACTTTTTGTTATTTTGGGCAACAGGTTTTGTATTATTTCCTCAAATTCAGTGTCATTTGGGTTTTAAAAATATCACAATTAATCAGTCATTCTTGTTGACTATCAAAAAATACCTCGTCTTTTGAGAGAAACAAGTCGCTACACTCTTCCTTCCTCTCTAAATAATTCTTCATTTTAGCGTTTTGAAACTGTTCATGACTTGCTACTTTGGAAGTCTAAAACTGTTTCTTGAGCTCAGCCCTAAAATTTTGTCACGTTCATGAAAATTTGCCACTAATTTTTCTGTATTATATTTCAGTTCAGACGTCGGTTCTGATATTACTTGGTCGGTGTTGGCTTCCAGCTGTTTACATTTCAGAAGAAGGCGCTCTGAATATCACCATTATCATTAAAATCTCGCGCTGAGTTTATTCATATGGTTTTTTTTCTTTGCAACTATATTCGAGTTTAGCACTAGACAGTTATCCTGAAGTAAGTCTTCCAATGTATTTGTCATCTTCAAAGATTTTAAAATACAAATAAATACGATATGTTGCACTCATTCGTCTTTCCACTGCGTGAAGTCCTGTTCACCAAATGTTCTAGTCATAAGTTCGTATTTCCCCCTCCGTTTTCAGAATTTTCCGAATTTCACAGACACTCTTTTTCCTGTAGCTGCTCTTAGCTGTTCTTTTTAAGTGTAGGTGTTTTTGTAGTCCTTGTGAATCATAGGGATGAAGTGCTTTAATCCTAACTATTAATTAAATAGATTAATTTCACTCTGTAATATGTCAGGTCATGTTAATCATCTCCCATCAAATCAGTCACACAGAAATGTATCTGACTACGACATTGAACAATGATATCGGTGAACTCTGTTTATTACGCGTAAGTAATCGAATTCACAATAAATGGGGTTAACAATGATTATAATCAATAAACTAACGCCTCGGAAAACAGGAAAGGAGATATGGAATGTGAATTAAGTGAAAGCACGTCTGCGGTAGTCGTACCATGACAACTGAAGGTCAGTGCATAGAGACAGAAAATACACTGAGGAGCTAAAGAAACTGGTACCCCCACCTAAAATCGTCTAGGGCCCCCGCGAGCACGCAGCAGTGCCGCAGCAGGATGTGGAATGGCCTCGACTTATGTCTGAAGTAGTGATGGAGGGCATTGACACCATCCTGCAGGGCTGTCCATAAATCCGTAGAGTTGAGGTGGAGATCTCTTCTGAACAGCACATTGCAAGGCATCTCAGATATGCTCAATAATGTTCATGTCTGTGGAGTTTGGTGGCCAGCGGAAGTGTTTAAACTCAGCAGAGTGTTCCTGGAGCCACACTGTTGCAATTGTGGACGTGTGGAGTGTCGCATTGTCCTGCTGTAATTGCCCAAGTCCGCCGGAATTCACAGTGAACATGAATGGGTGCAGTTGATCAGACAGGATGCTTACGTACGTGTCACCTGTCAGAGTCTGTATCGCTCCAACTGCACACGTCCCAGACCATTACAGAGCCTCCACCAGCTTGAACAGTTCCCTGCTCACATACAGGGTCCATGGGTTCATGAGGTTGTCTCCATACCTGTACATGTCCATTCGCACGACAAAATTTGAAACGAGACTCGTCCGACCAGGCAACACGTTTCTAGTCATCAACAGTCCAATGTCGGTGTTGACGGTCCAGGAGAGGCGTAAAGCTTTGTGTCGTGCCGTCATCAAGTGGGTTAGCGAGTGGGCCTTCGGCTCCGGAAGCCCATATCGATGACGTTTCGTTGAATGGTTCGCACGCTGACACTTGTTGATGGCCCAGCACTGAAATCTGAAACAATTTACGGAAGGGTTTCCACTTCTGTCACGTCAGTGGTCGTTGATCACGTTCTTGCAGGATATTTTTCCGGCCGCAGCAATGTCGGAGGTTTGATGTTTTACTGGATTCCTGATATTCGCTGTCAACTCGTGAAATGATCGTACGGGAAAATCCCCACTTGATCTTTACCTCGGAGATACCGTGTCTCATCGCTCGTGTGGTGACTATAACACGACATTCAAACTCACTTAATTCCTGATAACGTGCCATTGTAGCAGCAGTAACCTATCTAACGACTGCACCAGATATCTGTTGTCTTATACAGGCGTTGCCGAAAGCAGTGCCGTATTCTGCCAGTTTACATATCTCTCTATTTGAATACGCATGCCTATACCAGTTTCTTTGACGCTTCGGTGTACTACAGAAGGATAAGTGTGTGTATCTATTGCCGGAGCTGAAATCATAAGGAACGTCTGAGTGCAAATTACTCTTCGAAATGAATACTGAAATTACTGAACATCATTATCAATGACTCGCCTTTCCCTACAGTTCAGCGGAGTGGCCGCGCGGTTAGAGACGCCATGTCACGAACTGCGCGGCCTCTCTCGCTGGAGGCTGGATTCCTCCCTCGGGCTTTGGTGTGTGTGTGTGTGTGTGTGTGTGTGTGTGTGTTTGTGTGCGTGTTGTTCTTAGCATAAGTTAGTCTAAGTAGTGTGTACGTCTAGGGACCGATGTCCTCAGCAATTCGGTCCCTTAGGAATTCACATTTGAACATTTTCACTACAGTTGTCGCAGCTGGATGTCACCATACTCATCATCTACAAGTAATGGCTGACGTGACTGCAACATCAGTCATTGGCTCTGTACCAGCAAGTCCTCTCTCTCTGTGTCTAAGTTCAGCTCAGCCTGATGAGAGCTTCTCGTTCGTCCCTGAGGAGCCTGGATGTGGCGAAAATCTGCACGAGAAGTCGTGTGTATGTGGAGTCTAGAAGTGAAGAAGCCTTCCAGTGGAGAAGCCTGCCCATCGAGTGGCTATCTGCACAGCACTTCCAGCAAGGAAAACTCTGTGCCTGTGTTTTTCGGCTCACATAATACTGATTTGCTGAATACTAATTCTTGTGAGCGCCGTTAAGTAAGATGCAAGATGCTGGTCTCCCTCCCTTACTCGCATTTTAGTTAAAAAACGTGTTAGACTTGGCCCTCCAAACTGAGTCCCAATTACTCTCTCTCTCTCTGTCTCTCTCTCTCTCTCCCTACTTTCGTGTGCTGGCCAAAACGGTAGGACCTCTATAAGCACAGGTGCACTCATTACACCAACTTGTTAATTATTATTATCTAATAAATTATGTGTTGTCAGTGGCTACTACTAACTCACATTTGATTATTCAGCAGCGATTAATGTATTCTGATTTAATTGGACACTTTCTAACGGGCTTTCTATAAGTTACCGGACAAGTTGCTAAAATGGTCGTGTAACTTCTTTAATGTTCCATATATCATGGAAAATCATTTGTTATGAAATGACATACTTCTGACAAATCCGAACAACATTACAACTCAGGTATATAACTTTTTAGATCACGGTTAGATAGCCCATATACAACAACCCACTCTTGGATAAACTACGAATACTTCCAGCATGCACTTACGGTATAACTAATATTGCATTTACTGTTTAATGCTCCAAGAGAGGATGTTGTATCAACATTTATCTTCATTTGATGTCAGCGTCTAGCGGCTGATTTCAAATAAGAAGCTTGAATGCAGTAAGGTTCTTCTGGATTTTTAGTTATACGACACTGAAGCACGTAGCTTTTAGCTGTGTCATTTTTATTTCGACAATATCTCATCATACGTTTTTATTACCAGAAGCTTGGTTCATAAAAATACGATACTTTGCTTCTTGCACAGAAGATAGCTTTTTGTGCAACACTTTTTAGAACAAAAGTCATACAATGTGCACTGCCAGATATGAATCACAGACTGTGCAATTATAGACTGTTTGCAGACTGACTCATACGGCGCAAATTCAGTTCTGTATAACAAATCATAGTTTGCCGTAATGTTCTAGAACCAATTTGTTTAAACTGAAGTTTATAATGACCTCTGAACTCTGTGGTACTCATAGTTTTAAGCAGTTATATGTCTTTTTCTACTTCCAAAAATCCAAGGATCAGAACAGCAACGAATACATTTTCTACTGTTACGAAAATAAAGGCATCAAGGGATCACCAATTTAGTATTGGAGGGCAGCCTGATAACTCCCTCAATCATTATAACAGTTTCACCTAAATCAGTACAATACCCCAAAGTAAACCACACAGGACAAATGTAGAATACCCAGACAACCAAAGGTTCAAATTTTCTCGAAGTTAATGAACATTACTTCAAACTGTTATTCTTCTCAGCACAGTGAACGACAAATCCCTTAATATCACTTTACACACAAAATAATTATGCTTCACTACTTTTCCAAAAACATGTCAGTGAGTAAGTAAATGCAGCCGGTGCATCTCTCATCAACCTGACGAACATGACAATCCAAACAAAGGATTATATTTTAACCACACGGTGTATTCGATATGATTTTCCTGTCTTACTTAAGTTCAGCTCTACAGCGTTCCTCTGAACAATCCTGCAAACATACAGCAGACCACTAAACAAAGAGAAATATTTATGACACTGTATCTTCTGGCTGTTGGATAATCTGTGAGCTCTCACCATTAGTTTCTGGCCAACTCGGTACCCCCGTGTGGATGCCTTCCAAGCTGCCAATTCCTTACACTTGCGTGTCATTCATTTAATATGACTAATTGCCAACTCCACAAGTTATTTATGCCAGAGGGCTCATTGTGCTGGAAAGTTTACAATCTCCTGGATACTCTCTAATGATGGACAGTTCCTCAAAACTGTAACTGTTGGTAAAGAGGTGGAATTATGTGGGAGTTCTATTATAACTTCTTGGAAATCAGTCAAGAGAGAATCCCACAAAGCATGCCGCCTTGCACAACACGACCAACATACACTTCCTAATTACCACATAATCCTCTCTACTAGACTGAACAATGTACGGTATGCTAAAATAAACATTGGCTTTATTCGATGTCATTTGAAAATTGCCAGCCACTGACCTGCCTGTGATTCATTATCTGAAATTGATGTTTGCCCAGACCCCACTTCCTTCAGGAACAGCCTCCCAGATACATCTGATATAGTATGGATCATGGCTTTTCGTAACAGTGTGAGGACCATGTACTTTGACGTGAGTTCTGCTGTGATGGGAACATAGCAGTATCTGCTGTCCATTCTCAGAGGAGAACCTGGAAGATCTGTTGGCGATAAATTATGCAATTTCAGTGGTGTGCTGGGTATCTAGAGGTCAATGACTTCCTCTTCTGATAGCCTTTGCACTCTGGTAAGATGCTGCGTAACCTACATTAGATATTACTGAAATAGCATGTGGTTCTATCTCTGATAAAGCACTTATTCAGCCCAAAGTGGACATAACTCCATTGGGCATAACACAGTCTTATTCGAAATCATCAGAGATGCACAGCAACCACTGAGATTCATCCAAATGCCTCCATCTGAACAATACACCTTTTCTCAACGTATAGCACTGCCCAATCTGAATAGTTCCAATCCTTGTATCTATCCTTAATATCATGAAGTATAGAGCCTTTGTCTTCCTCTGCCACTATTTTGGACAAGGGTATCGCAACATAATTCTCAAAAGGAATGTTCTTCATATAGAACAAGCTGAAGTGATTATCCTCCATGTCTTTTTCCATTTCATCAACTAACCCTCTAGGCACACAAGACAAAGCATTAGCAAGGATATTTACTGCTCCTGCTACAAGCGTAATAGAGAAATCGTATTCTTGAAGGAAAAGTACCCAGTGAGCGAGTCACCTGTGAGTGAGTTTCACTGTCGAAAGAACCTGCCTTGTGATTGGTAAATATGTTGCCTTCAGTGTGAACAAGAAAAATTAAAACTTCTGACATCCCCATGCTTCTTGAAATGCCCCTAACTCTGTCACTGAGTAATACTTTTCATTCTTGGTCGGCACATGGCTACCAAATGCCATTGTCTTCTGGTTATCATTCCTTCTTCTTCAACTCCCTGAAACAGAACAATGCCCAGTTCCATCTCAGCACTCCCTATAGTGATTCAAGAGCCCTGCGACAAATCTGGATGAACTAGTCTTTGTGCAGAATTGTGGACTGATTTTAAAGCCTGAAACCCTCTCCTCAGCTATGTCCCATGTCCATATTGCATTCTTACCAGTCAACTCACACTCACTTGGGATGGGGTGGGTTGGGTTGGGATGGCGTGAATCTTTTATAGAAATTTACTGATCCTAGATAACTGAGCAACTGCTACTTCATTTGAGGTGTCATCAATTGCTCTATTCCCTTAATTTTTTATGGATATGGCGAAATCCTACACTTATTATAATACTCTGCAGGAATTTGATTTGTGAAGTACTAAAAGTTAATTTTTCTAAGTTAAGCCTCTGACTTCGGAATGCATAAAGCAACCTATTCAACATGCCTTTGTGTTCTCCACAAGTATTTTCCACAGTCAAGATATCATCTACCAATCACATTATTCAGTCCCACAATGATTCTTCAACAACACTGTCTAACACATATGTCAATACTGCTGACAACATGTAAAGCCCACAGGAAAGGCATCTTAATTGATAGCACCTACCAAACACCGAAGATGCTGTGTGCTGGTGACCGGAAGGGTCTAATTCAACTTTCCAGTTAGTCGACTGAAAGTCGACAGAAGAGAAAAATGTGCAGAGCATGGAACTTCTGCACCAATTCTTCCAAGCTCTTCAGTCTGTCTCTATTTCAATTATTGTGTCAACCTGCTATGAGTTTAGAAACAGACCTATCCTATCTTCTCTTTTTGGAACAACTAAAAGTGATACAGTGTATGGTTAAACAAAAAAATTCACTTGGTCTTTAATCTTAAATTTGTGTCAAAACTTTTGTCTAACCTATTGACGATGATAATACTCCTGCATTCTCTCACACAGGCTATAACTACTCCTTTTCATCACTCACACTGATATTCTGCATCCTGTCTGTCTTATCTTTCATCTTAATTTCAGCACCCTGTGTGTTCCTCTGATTGAAGTACCAGAATTCTTGCAGCCCCAGCATCTTCCCCATTGATCTCTATGCATAGTTTCAAACAACTAGGTAGGATCTGTGCATGAAATGTGCAAGCTCCTGAAATTGTACCCACATTGCCACTGCCTTCCTCAAAATAGTCTCACCATGCTCGACATCTAAAAATACTTTATATTTCTACATAAAATCCGTTCCGAATATTAAGCCAACACACAGTTTTGGTACCAACAGAAAATTCCACTCTTATGTTTGCCCTCTACAATCTAATTGTAACTGCACTTGTCAACACACATCGAAACCTTTTCCTTGTATTGCCCTTTCACTGTGATTCTTTATAGCCTTAACATTGTCCACTTACAATTCATGTAACACCATTGAAATGATGCCTCAGAAATTGCTAGGATTTGACTGCCACTATCCCAAACTCCTTCCAGGGTTGTTGCTCCTTCTGAAACCACAATTGCTAGCTGTGTATTCCAGGTATTCTCCCATCACTGTAGAGGTAAACTGCTTGATTTTTCAAATGATAGAGAGCTGCAGTCAGTCGTTGTTTCCTTTTTAGCTTTACTAAACCATTTATAGATTTTGGCTAGCGACTGAGCATTATCAGTGCTAAAAAATACAAGAAGTACTTAGTCAGGGTACGGTATAAAAAAACACTGCTCATGACATAACCATTATCGCTTGTACATTAAATTATATACTAGTATTTCAGAGTTTTTATATATATCATAGCACATCTACACCTGTTGTTCGTGCTCTTGTCACAGTTCATTCAAGACCACAGTATAATGGAGGTAGGCTTTGCAGAGAACACATTGGCTGGCTGTATGGCGCCCTTTATATGAACTACGTAACATGTAACCTTCATACTAAAGCAGTTATGGTCGCTAATAAAACTTAAAATTTACATACGAATAAAACAAAATACAAGTAAAATTGTTGATGTTGCTTTACTGACTTACTTCCACGTTTAACAATTGACATTATAAGATATAAAAATGCCAAATTCTCTCCTTGTGAACCAATTGTTTTGTTAACCTTCAAAATGCAAAGGTAACATCAGTTTCATAAAAAATGTCACCACCACTATAGTACCCATTTTTAATAACTTGCATCAAATAATTAAATTTATGAGGTATTAAAAGAAATAGATCTATTAATTTTTTGGATCTATCAATTCAAATTGAAAATGATAAGCACACATTTGGTATCTTTCGCAAAATAATTGTACCAATGGATTATGGATTTTATGTCAAACCCCTCTGTTCAATATAAGAAGGTATTTTTCAACTTTGCTGTCAACTGGATATTCAAAAGTCCAGTGTCAAAAGATGAACATGAAGACGAAATGGCAATAATAAGACACACTGCAAAGATGAATAACTATCCTCATGACTTTGTTGGTAACATATATAAAAACATAGCTAATAAATACAAACATAAGATGACTCCTTACAATAATAGTGTGTCAAAAGAAAATACTAAGTTTGTTAGTTTAGCTTACTATGTAAAAATAAGTATAAGGATTGCAACCTTCCTTAGAAAGTATAATGTGAGAGTATCTTTTGGAATTACAAATAAACTAGGATGTATTTTGCAACATACTGTAATACTAATAATTTATTTCATGATTCTGGAGTTTATAAAATTGATTACCCAGACTTTGGGGCCTGTTACGTTGGCCAAACAGGATGGAAGCTGAAAATTAGGGTTCGGGAACACATTGCGTTGGAAAGAAAAGATGCCAGAGAGATAAAGTATGACTGCTCATTAATTTGCAATAAAACGTAAGTTGCCGACTTTGAAATCTAATGTGAGGTTCCTGCATAAGTGTAAGAATGGCTTATTCCTCGACGTCATCAGAAAAATGTTGGCTGCAACCTGATTAATGATCAAGTCATTATGATAAATGCTCATTTTGGGGAATTATTTGAAAACTGGTGCTTGGAAGCAGTGAAGGATATGACCCAGGGGGTATAAAATAGATCCTGACTTCTTGCCAATATGTAGCAGCCATTGAGCTAATACCGTATGAATATGATGG
Source organism: Schistocerca piceifrons (assembly GCF_021461385.2). Lineage (NCBI taxonomy): Eukaryota > Metazoa > Arthropoda > Insecta > Orthoptera > Acrididae > Schistocerca > Schistocerca piceifrons. The sequence goes on from NC_060142.1 coordinate 382,480,421, forward strand.
TTATAATATTTAACCTAGTGAACTTTTATCACTTTATACTGGTTTAGATGCTTGTACCTAGCTAATAACAGGCATTCAGTATGTTGGCTTTACTGTATTTATAATTAAAAGTCTGTTTGAAGCGGTACAGATATCAGTACTCTCTACATCCGTTATAGATTGTCACATTACACCAACGATCAGTCTTGCCGATATTTTGTGCCATCTATGAACTATTTACTAAGTAAGAGGAGCCACATACCTCATCACGATGATTAAAAAAGTACAAATGAAAAAAGATACAAACCAAATCAGTTCCAGTAGGGAGGGAGCCTACATCAATGAATATTCTTTTATGAAACCGACGTCATCAATGCTTTTAAAGATTAACAAAACGATTGGCTCACAAGGAGTGAATCTGGCATTTTTACATCTCCTAACGTTAACTTTTAAATGTGGTAGTAAGTCAGCATAGCAACATCAGTGGTTTTACTTGTACTCGTATTTTATTTTATTCCTATACATATTTTAAGTTTCATTATAGAACATAGTTACTTTACTATGATGGTTACGTAGTTCATAGTTCATGTAGAGGACTCCATACAGCCAGACGATGTGTTCTCTGCAAAGCCTACCTTCACTACACGGTAGTCATGAATGAACTGTGACAGGAGCCCGAACAACAGCTGTAGACGTACTATTGCATGTATAAAAACTATGAAATACTGGTATGTAATTTAATGTACAAGCGATAAAGGTTACATCATGAGTTGTGATTTTTTTATACTGTGCCCTAACTATGTACGTCTCTTATTTTTTTAGCACTGTTTACAGCTAGTCACTAACCGAAATCTGTATGTGATTTAATAAAGCTAGAAAGGAAACAACGACTGATTGCTGCTCTCTGTCATTTTGAAAGTCATATCACAGTCGTTGAACACGTTCCACTTTCCTAATGGAAGGTATTTCGATCCTTGAATTTTGCTCCCTTCTTCGATCTGGAGGTCGGATTTCTACAGTTTCGGCTCATGGGCTACTGGCTTCATGACTGTTACCTCTTGGCCCCGCACTGTCCTCCATTCCTAAAAAAATCAATCCAGTTTCATCTATTGGCTGATTCGTTTGATATGGTGGCTGACTACATGATCCTGTGCTCATCGTATGATTGTTGAGGCATCGATGTAAGCCATTCAGATACTCTTGGTCTCGTTCCCACATTATTGTCAGTGTTAACGTGCTCCAAACTTTTCAACAGCAATTTGAAATTCTTGGCATCTTCCAAGCACCACTCTACAAGGAATTTCTGGTAGTTAGGTGGCAACTTCATATAAAAAAGTCATATTAACTCAGCTGGAGTAACTGGCGTGTCCAGAAAATTATTTTCTCGTATCATCAATTCAAAATCTTTCATCGTGCTGTGGAATTCACCAGTTTCCGCCCTATCATAATATTCTCCTCTACTCCAACCTGTGCCTCAGATGACCAATAATTTGTTAAAAAAGTGTCCCTGAATTCCTTGTATGTAGAGCACTTCAAAGCTATTGAACACATTACTGCCACAGATCCTCGCTTCTACATATCCGCACATGAACTCTAATTGATGACACAACTTCCATGTCCAAGGTAAAGAATAATCAGACCGCTCCACCCAAGCTTTAGGGTGGTGAGCACCGTCGTTTTCTCTGAATGTCTGAAATTTCCGGGCTATGAGAAAGTGGTTGTAATCAAACTGTTGCTTCTCCAACGATTTGGTTACATTAAAAAGTGTGGGGTGGGGATTGACCGTCGACATGCCTAGCGTGAGCGAACCATCCAGTAATTGATTACCAAACAGATTGGCTGGCTCTGCTCCCACAGCAAAATTACTTGAGGGTACAAACTACAATGCAGTTGGCTTGCACTTTCGTTCAAGAATAGAACCTGCATGACCTACGCCTTAAAATTTGCTACTTCTCCAGTGATAATTGCACCCCAATTATTCTACCTCTGATTGATGTGTTCCTACTGTCGTTTAAATGTGAGCTGTTCTTGTACCTCAGCTGTTTCAGATACTGGCACAGGACATGTGCCGTCTGACCCCTTTATTGCACATTTTTCACCGGCTCTGTTAAGACTTGACAGTTACTAACTTCAAGCTGCTCCCATGGCTTCACATAATTTCTGCTCGATTTCATCTGGAATTTTGCTAACTACATTTCCAATCCCGTCAATCCTCCTCCCTACACAAGTCATTCGGTTACCCTGCGCCTCTTGGCAATACTCACAAGGGAACCTCCCCATCGCACCACCCTCAGATTTAGTTATAAGTTGGCACAGTGGATAGGCCTTGAAAAACTGAACACAGATCAATCGAGAAAACAGGAAGAAGTTGTGTGGAACTATGAAAAAAATAAGCAAAATATACGAACTGAGTAGTCCATGCGAAGATAGGCAACATCAAGGACAACGAGAGTTAAGGAGCGCCGTGGTCCCGTGGTTAGCGAGAGCAGCTACAGAACAAGAGGTCCTAGGATCAAGTCTTCCCTCGCGTGAAAAGTTTAATTTTTTATTTTCAGTTTATGTGACAAACTCTTACGTTTTCATCACTTTTTTGGGAGTGATTATCACATCCACAAGAAAACCTATATCGGGCAAGGTAGAAGAATCTTTTTACCCATTCGCTAAGTGTACAATTTAGGTGGGTCGACAACATATTCCTGTCATGTGACGCACATGCCGTCACCAGTGTCGTATAGAATATATCAGACGTGTTTTCCTGTGGAGGAATCGGTTGACCTATGACCTTGCAATCAAATGTTTTCGGTTCCCATTGGAGAGGCACGTCCTTTCGTCTACTAATCGCACGGTTTTGCGGTGCGGTCGCAAAACACAGACACTAAACATATTACAGTGAACAGAGACGTCATTGGACGAACGGACAGATGATAACTTTGCGAAAATAAAGAAAGTAAAATTTTGAGCTGAGGGAAGACTTGAACCAAAGGACCACTCGATCCGCAGCTACTCACCCTAACCACGGGACCACGGCGGTCCTAACCTCAGATGCTCCTTGACGTTGCCTATCTTGCACATGGACTACTCAGTTTGTATATTTTGCTTATTTTTTTCATAGTTTTCTCGATTGATCTGTGTTCAGATTTTCAAGGCCTATCCACTGTGCCAACTTATAACTAAATCTGAGGGGGTGCGATGGATAGGTTCCCTTGTCAGTCGAACTGATACGTCACTATGTAACAGGGTATTAATCTGCTCTTGACTCAGGTTTCACTAATTGTGCTTCCTGCCTTTTCATTATCACTTTCATCTTCTTGTCAAAAATTTCCTGCTCATCGCATCTTTCTTTCAAATCTTGCATCATTCAAAAAGGCCACATTTTTCATTATTTCTGTTCCCTCCTGTAGTAGCAGATGTGGGGCAGACTCGTTTGGGCATTGCCAGCCAACCCACTATCTACCCTCTCTTCACTCCAGTTCCCAGTCTACATCAACAACTTTGCGTGATGCTACCTCTACACTCTCATCACTCCCATTTTCCATCACTATCGACTTATTTTTCATGTTCCATGCCTCACTTGTTTCTCTCACTTTGCCCCGCCCCACAAAGAGCTGAACCCGGCTCTCCAACTACAACTACAGTGAGACACTCCACTTTATCTTCCACTTCCAAATTCACCACTGTATTTACTCCTTCCAATTCTTATCTAGCTTTTCTCTGACTCCTTGTCATTCACCAAAAGTCTACCCTCAGTAATTAAAATGTAATAGATTGTTAAACACGACTGCAAACCCCACAATGTTCGGTAAATGAATTATTTATGTTCGAAACCAACCAATCAATCACAATGAGTGGATCAGACCGCACAAACACGTAACACATAGGCAGAAAGAAAAGGCAAGTTAGTAAATGTGCCACCAAATTAAATTTAACTTCTCAGTTTACGATACAAAATACCACTTCATCTACGAAACCCCGCAATGATTATATTCAATTGCTTTTATGATGTTATTAAAATTATTTATTTTAATAACCAATTTTTCCTACTCAGAGGACCAACCTCTCTCCAACTCCACCAGAACCCGAACGGGTCTTTGACTTGCTTCTCTCCTGAGTTCTGTGCTGTTCTTCCCGACAACAGGCAGAGTCAACTGTGATCCTGCCTCAAGAATTAACACCAATGAAAAGACTACAAAATATTTCAATTCCCACCTACTGAATCTGTAAGGCAAATCCAATCATAAGCCTTCCTTTGAATAGCAAAAGTATATTTTATACTGGTGCCCGTATAGGATTCAGACAGTATAGGAACCGGAGCCTCGTGATCCGCAGCAACATTCTGAATTTGCTCTTCGGTTTCTAGCACGGATCGAAGTTGGTGGCGTGTGGCCGGGCAATACTCTATGGAGTGACGAGGCACATTTTACGCTACAGTGAGTAGTGAGTACACAAGAATGCCGAATTTAGAGTACTGTTAAACAGCGTGTTGTGCACGAAGAGCCATTGCATTCGCCGTGTGTGAGTGTGTTGTGTGAATTCTCAAGCACCTTTATTCTCGGTATGTTTTTCTTATGTATATCTACACAGATACTTCGCAAGCCACCGTACGGTACGTGGCGGAGGGTCCACTGTACCACTAATGGTCATTTCCTTTCCTGTTCCACTTCCAAACATAGCGAAGTAAAAATGACTATCTACATGACTCCATATGAACCCGAATTTCTCGAAACTTATCTTCGTGGTCCTTACACGCATTGTATGTTGGCGGGGAAGAACTACTCTCTATATGCCTACGTATGAGCCACAATTTCTCGAAACTTATTTTCATCTACATCTACATCTACATTTATACTCCGCAAGCCACCCAACGGTGTGTGGTGGAGAGCACTTTACGTACCACTGTCATTACCTCCCTTTCCTGCTCCAGTCACGTATGGTTCGCGGGAAGAACAACTGCTGGAAAGCCTCCGTGCGCGCTCGAATCTCTCTAATTTTACATTCGTGATCCCCTCGGGAGGTATAACTAGGGGGAAGCAATATATTCGATACCTCATCCAGAAACGCACCCTCTCGAAACCTGGACAGCAAGCTACACCGCGATGCAGAGCGCCTTTCTTGCAGAGTCTGCCATTTGAGTTTGCTAAACATCTCCGTAACGCTATCACGCTTACCAAATAACCCTGTGACGAAACGCGCCGCTCTTCTTTGAATCTTCTCTATCTCCTCTGTCAACCCGACCTGGTACGGATCCCACACTGATGAGCAATACTCAAGTATAGGTCGAACGAGTATTTTGTAAGCCACATCCTTTGTTGATGGACTATATTTTCTAAGGACTCTCCCATTGAATCTCAACCTGGCACCCGCCTTACCAACAATTCGTTTTATATGATCATTCCACTTCAAATCGTTCCGTATGCATACTCCCATATATTTTACAGAAGTAACTGCCACCAGTGTTTGTTCCGCTATCATATAATCATACAATAAAGGATCCTTCTTTTTATGTATTCGCAATACAATATATTTGTCTATGTTAAGGGTCAGTTGCCACTCCCTGCACCAAATACCTATCCGCTGCAGATCTTCCTGTATTTCGCTGCAATTTTCTAATGCTGCAACTTCTCTGTATACTACAGCATCATCTGCGAAAAGCCGCATGGAACTTCCGACACTATCTGCTAGGTCATTTATATATATTGTAAAAAGCAATGGTCCCATAACACTCCCCTGTGGCATGCCAGAGGTTACTTTAACGTCTGTAGACGTCTCTCCATTGAGAACAACATTCTGTGTTCTGTTTGCTAAAAATTCTTCAATCCAGGCACACAGCTGGTCTGATATTCCATAGGCTCTTACTTTGTTTATCAGGCGACAGTGCGGAACTGTATCGAACGCCCTCCGGAGGTCAAGGAAAATGGCATCTACCTGGGATTCGTGGTCCTTACACATAATGTTGTGGCAGTAGAAACGTTCGGCAGTCAGCTTCAAATTCCGGTTCTCTAAATTTTCTCAATAGTGTTTCTCGAAAAGAACGTCGCCTTCTCTCCAGGGATTCCCATTTGAGTTCCCGAAGCATTAGCTCAACATTTACGTGTTGTTCAAACCTGCCTATAACAAATCTAACAGCCCCCCGCTGAATTGCTTCGATGTCTTCTTTCAATCCGAACTGGTACGGGTCCCAAACACTCGAGCAGTATTAAAGAATAGATCTCACCAGAGAACTTTATGTCGTCTCCTTTACAGGTGAACCACTCTTCCCTAAAATTCTTCCAATAAACCGAAGTTGACCATTCGCCTTCCCTACAAATGTTCTCACATGCTCGTTTCATTTCATATCGCTCTGCAACGTTATGCCCAGATATTTAAACGTCTTGACTGTGTCAGCCAGGACACTAGTAACACTGTAACGGAATACTACAGGTTTTTTCTGCCTACTCATCCGCATTAACTTACATTTTTCCTCAGTTATGGCTAGCATTCACCACACCAACTAGAAAGTTTGTACAAGTCGTCTTGCATCTGCCTACAACTATGACATCTTACCGAACACTACAGCATTATCAGCAAACAATCGCAGATTACTGTCCATCCTGTCCACCAGACCATTTATGTGTACAGAGAACAACAGCACAGCGGTCGTATCACACTTCCCTGGGGCACTCCTAACGATACACTTGTCTCTGATGAAAATTCGCCGACAAGGACGACGTACTGAGTTCCATTACTTATGAAGTCTTCGAGCCACTCACATATCTGTGACCTTATTCCATATGCTCGTACCTTCGTTAACAGCCTGCAATGTGGTACCATGTCAAATGCTTTCCGCAAATCCAGAAATATGGAATCTGCATGTTGCCCTTCATCCATAGTTCGAAGTATGTCATATGAGGAAAGGGCAAGCTGAGTTTCGCACTAGCGATGCTTTCTAAAACCATGCTGATTAGGGGACATAAGTTTCTCAGTCTCAAGAAAATTTATTATCTTCGAACTGAGAAGATGTTCAAGGATTCGGTAGGAAACCCCACTTAGGGATATTTGTCTGTAATTTTTTGGGTACGTCCTTTAACTCTAATTGCACACTGGAGTCACCTGCGCTTTTTTCCAATGGCTTGGGATTTTGTGCTGGACGAGAGATTCACGATGAGTGAAAGCTAGGTAAGAGGCCAATGCCGTAGAGTACTCTTCGTAAAATCGAACTGGGATTCCATCCAGACCTGGTGATTTTGCGTTTTCAAGTCTTTAAGTTGCTTCTCAACGCAAGGTATGCTTATTTCTATGTTGTCCGACGGTCAAATGAAAGAATGTTTATAAGGGTCTCCTGCGTGAGCAGTTTCTCAAATGTGAAATTTAAAACTTTGGCTTTCGTTTTGCTATCTTCAACTGCCACCCAAGACTGGTTAACAAGGGACTGAGTGGAAGTCTTAGACCCGCTTAGCGATTTTACATATGATCAGAATTTTCTCTGGTTCTCTGGAAGATCTTTTGCAAAGGTGTGACGGTGGTAGTTGTTGAATGCTTCGCACATAGATCTATTCATAGACGCACAAATCTCTACTAATCTCCACTTGTCGTCGTTTGTACATCCCTTTTAAACACAGAGTGCAGCAGCCTCTGCTATCTCAGGACCCTACAAATTTCTTTATGAAACCATGGTGGATCTTTTCCATCCTTTATCCACTTACTAGGCACATAACTCTCTTGACCACGATTTACAATCCGCTTAAACTTTTCCCATAATTCCTCTACAACCATCATACTGGTACTAAGTGATGCCAGTTCACTGCAAGACGTTACTTACTGCTTATCTGCTCTATCTAGCAGAAACACTCTCCTAGCCATCTTGACTGATTTATTAACTTTCGTAATCATAGCTGCAGGAATGACATCATGATCGCTAATCCCCGTTTCCATACTGACATTGTCGGTAAGGTTTAGCCTATTTGTAGTTACAGGGTCTAAGATATTTCCTTTGCGTGTGGGCTGCCGGGCTAGCTGCTCAAGACAATTTTCAGAAAACACGTTCAAAATTCTTTTGCATGACAGTCTGTCTGTGCAGCCCCCCCGTAGTGAATCCATAGACAAAAAATGGCTCTGGGCACTATGGGACTTAACTTCTGTGGTCATCAGTCCCCTAGAACTTAGAACCACTTAAACCTAACTAACCTAAGGACATCACACACATCCATGCTCGAGGCAGGATTCGAACCTGCGACCGTAGCAGTCCCGTGGTTCCGGACTGCGCGCCTGGAACCACTAGACCACCGCGGCCGGCAATCCATAGACATCCCAGACTCCAACAACTAGTGTTGCATGATCTGAGTATTTACGCGCTATTGACCGTAGACTTTCTTTGAATGACTCTAGAACTAACACAGCGGAAACAGGTGGCCGGTAAAACCATCCAACAATTAACATCGTTTCGCTAACACCTGTTATACGCAACCAACTTCGACCTCAACAGAGACAATATTTTCAACTTCAATGAAAACTCCCCCTCCTATGGCCTCTAATCTGTCGTTCCAATATACATTCCATTACTCGCTAAATATCTCAGAGCTTTCCAATTCGGGTTACAGCTAGCTTTCGATCCCAAGAATAATTTGGGCACGAGAACTTTTCTGGAGGGCAGTAAATTTTCGGGAACTGTATTAAGAATACTTCGACAGTTTACTGATAAAATTTTGACAGTCGAAGTTCTTTTACTCTGAATTCCGTCTGACTTCCCTTATTGCATTTACACCTAAAAAGCCGTCCTGCGATTTCCACAAGTACTCACCTACCTAAGCAGGCGCTTTCTTTGTGTAGCGCACCCCTGACCTATCAAGGGGAGTCCTACAAATCCCCACACAATAACGCGGGTCTAGAAGTCTGTTTCCAAGATCATAACAGAGTCGACGGAGCCTTTGGTTGAGATCCTCCACTTGGCTCACAACCAAAGGACCCCAGTCAACTCTGGGAACGAGGTCTGCTTGCACCCTGAACGTGTGGCCAGCAGTCTTCGCCACATCCGCCAGCCACCTGTACGAACTGAGTTTGGCTTGAGAATCCATGCGACAGGCGTCGTTGATACCGACGTTAGTCACAACTTGCAGGCGACTGTTCCCTGCTCGCTTAGAAGAGAATACACCGATAAGACCTGCAAGGTTTACCGCCAAGTCAATTGGAAGAGTGCAACTGAGTGGAAACCATTGTTTTCATGCAAGATGGGTTAACAGCTTACGTCGCTCCCCAAGTGAAAGATTTGCTTAATGTAATCTTCCATGAACGTGTTATCTCCAGAGATTTTCCATATGCATGGCCTACAACATCACTTGATCTGAATCCAAGTGACTTTTGATTCTGCGGATATCTAAAAGAACATGTTTACCAGGGACATGTTCGGTCTCTACCTAATCTGAAGGTCAGTGTACAGGAATACGTTGCTCAGATTCCACCGGAACTGCTGGGAGAAACTCTTGATCATGTCGTTTTACGGGTTCGGCATCTCATCGACATCTCCGGTGCTCATATTGACCAAATTGTGCAAGCGACGGTTAATAATAAACTCAACTTGTTTGACCGTTCCTGCTCACGTCCCGTTCCTAAGGCGCTACATAGGCAAACGTTTCTATACGTCGTTCTTGCATTCATAGCGCCAGATTTGCACCTGGTGGCCAAAATTGTAACTAATTTTTTTTAGTGTGAATCGGTTTCACATTAATGCTTTACAGTACCTACCAAGTTCGCTGCCGTATTATAATTACAACCGACACTGGTCTTCTGTGAATAACTGCACTTTAATTATAACCATCCGGTACAGCCTCTTGGTCAACGAAAGATCCGTAACTAAAGGGTTGTAGCGTTGCTCTTGGGGAGGCGAAAAGAAAAAGAATTAATGTTTTATATATATTTTTTTTAAATGTCGAAAATGTGAATATTTTGGTGGGCCACTTGGCAACAGAATCAGGGATTGATTACACTACTATAATAACATACGTTGAGCATTAAATACCTGAATAAGAGCAGCAGATTGATTTATTTGAGATCGTTCGGAAGAAACATTATCGTTTCTGTGCATTTTTATAGTCGCAATGTAATCATACCCGGAACAACACTAAGGGACCAGAAGATTTATAGACTTTAAAAGAAATGCAACACCACACAATTAAAAAAAAGAGTTGATTCAGAAAAAATAGGAAAACGATAATGTTCCTTCTGCCTCATGCTGCGTTCGGCCCATCAGCGTGATAGTAATTTCTGGTGATGAACTAACACAAAATAATGATCATTCAAGTAAATGGTAAATGAGGAGATGGAAATCATCAAGGCTAATTTACTAAAATAAGCACACTTATCTTTAACACAGATTTTTTTAATACTACGTACCTTCTCATATTAAATTACAATAGTTGACCATTGTGGTTAAATACTTTATACATAACAGCCAAAATGTCCTCTTGATGCTGTCTGTTCGTAATCAATTACAAGAAACTACATCTTTTCTGATTGGAAAAAGAAAAATTAGCACATTTATTGAATATTTTCATATAAAATATAAAATAGCGATGCGGAACGCAGCAAGTCCACGTCCGCCTTTCATGGAATACAAACAGTAAAAGGTGAGGCGACCAATGCTTCATTTGTCTTGAAACAACAGAACTCTTTTTTACATCATTAATCGATACATGTACATAGAGATTTACAGGCATCGCGCAAGAACGGCAAACATAAAGAATAATAGATTCTGTCGCTGCTATGCGATGGTTGATTTCTTTTACTTTACAATTGTTCGATAACTTTAGGCCATCAGGTGTTTACTATTGAGCGTATATTAATGTTTGTGAGGTGAAAATTACTAATATTACAGGGTGGAAAGTTGCACAGGTCACACTAATATTGAAGAAAGGAAATAGGAGTAAGCCGGCGAATTACAGACCCATAAAGCTGACATCAATTTGCATTAGGGTTTCAGAACATATGCTGTGGTTCGAACTTATGAATAACCTCAAAGAAAACGATCTGTTGTCAAATAGGCAGCACGGCATGGTTATCGTGAAACACAACTAGCTCATTATTGACTCGAAGTCAATAGGCGATCTCAGATTGATTACATATTTCTTAATTTCTAGAAGGCATTTGACACTGTTCCTCACAAGCGACTGCTAATCATCTTTCGTGCCTATGGAACATCGTTTCAGTTGTGCGACTGTTTTCATGATTTCCTGTCAGAAACGTCACAGTCGTAGTAACTGAGACAAGTCATCGAGTTAAACAGAAGTGATTTCTGGCGTTCGCCGATCAAGTGTTATAGGCCCTCTGCTGTTCCTGATGTACACAGACCATTTAGGAGTCAATCTGAGCAGCCCGTCTGGATTGCTCGCAAATGATGAAGATGTTGCTGCCATTTATCATCTCGTGAAGTCATCAGAAAATAAAAACCAATTGCAAAATGATTTAGGCAAGATATCTGTATGGTACGAAAAATGGCATTTGCCTCCAAGTGATGAAAAGTACTAAAAGGAATCCCCTAAATTTCGGTTAGACGTTTAAATCAAACTCAAAGGTTGTCAATACAACTAAATAGTGAGGGATTATAATTACGAATAACTTAAAGTGGAACGACCACATAGACAACGTTGTGGGGAAAGTGAAACAAAGACTGAGTTTTATTGGTAGAGCACTTAGAAGACGCAATATGTCTACTTTTGGCCTACACTTTCATTTGTGAGGACAATTGAAATCTTTTGTGTATTGATCACAGGTACAAAAGACAGAGTGTCTTCTGTGTGTATTTTAGAAAAGTCCAATTCCACACCCAGTACAACAGCGATAAGCCACCGCATTCGGAATTCACTGCGACAGCGGGTTGACACATTGTGTCTCTAATAATGGAGGCCTTCTTGGTATTTCGTTTACAAAAGATTTTTATGTGGTGTGTTCTGTTACTGTGTTGTAGATAATGATTTGTAACATGGAAATAATGCGTGTATGGACGTACGTCCATATAAAAAATTTTCTTCTTTTGTGGTTCATGAATGTCCTGAAATTTTGAGCACTAATTCAAAGACTGACGTGGCAACTTTTAGTTATTGCCGTATCCGCGTTGTCACCACATCTGAGCGATACGTTAAAATTATTGGCAAGCTCGGAAATCGGATATTGATATCCTACATCACGAGGAAGTCCTGGACTTGGCACTAACTTTCAGTTGTCAATTCAGATGCAGAAAAGAAAAGTGTTCGTTGTTTTTACTAATGATTTTACTGTTCGGCGTGTGCAGAAGACGAGTCTTACACAGAACATAGATCATATGGTGTTAAATCAGTTATATTTGTTGAAAAGCTGCTGTTCTAAATTCTTTTAACAGAGTTCACAGGATATTCTCGAACTGCATAATACGTTTTCTTGAAATGGAAAACATGATGGGCCTATTGTGTGAATTTAGCAAGGAGTAACAACTTTTCTACTTTTGAGTTCAGCGGTATCTAACAAAACTCACAAAACAAATAAAATTTTGTTTAGATGTTTCTACAGTTCTGTTGTATTCTGTTCTCAAATGAATGTCCTGTTGTATTGTAGTCCCAAGATTATAACATTTTTAACCTCGCACTTCATGTTCCGAAGGCACCTCTTACGGGTTCCGACGTGTATATAATTTTTCCGTCGAAGTTCATTGACAACGAAATGGCCGATTGAAAGCAGTCTTCATTGTCGTTGAGCAAAATCTTCCCTCCTATTTATTTCTTTTCTTCTCTTTCAGTATCATGTACATGTCTTACACGATTTAAATAACAGCTGCCTAAAAGGAGCTGCAAAATATGATACCATTACTAAGCAGTTCAAATGGCTCTGAGCACTATGACTTAACATCTGAGGTCAGAACGTAGAACTACTTAAACTTAACTAACCTAAGGACATCACACACATGCATGCCCGAGGCAAGATTCGAACCTGCGACTGTAGCGGTCGTGCGGTTCCAGACTGAAACGCCTAGAACTGCTCGGCCATGCCGGCCGGCACTAAGCAGTTGCTTCCTTGTTCAGACATTTCACTTGTCATCTAAGAGACGTATTAAAAGAATAGTATATATATATATGTATATATAGTTAAGGATCACCGGCCACTTGACCATCTTCTGTGCGGATGCACACACATTGCCCGAACTCTTACGGGAATCGGTAAAGCCGTGGGTATTGAGTGTAATGGGCAGGAGCACTACGAATATAGTGCGGGACAATAAGTTGGGAATGTGTCTCACGGGAGGCGTGACAGTGATAAGTCCCTGCAGTCACAGTATCCTCTGTGTCCTCGGTGGCTCAGCTGGATAGAGCGTCTGCCATGTAAGCAGGAGATCACGGGTTCGAGACCCGGTCGGGGCACACATTTTCAACTGTCCCCGTTGAAGTCTATCAACGCCTTACGCAGCTAAGGGAATTCATTTCATTGTGTTGATTTAATTGTAAAAGAGTAGTGTTTGTATGCGTCACATTCGATTATTGCAATCAGGAAAGATCAGACAGGGTAAGTGGTATGTTGCTATAGAATTTCATGCTCATATGCATTGCACTAATGGCAGAGGCTATGATTATGTTCTATGTCCAGCACCAACAGGAAACTGCTTCAGAAGGAAGTTACGATTATAGTTATGTCACGTAATGCAGGTAACATACGGACAACACTAGCAGCCGAAACATTTATGCCCCTAGACGGCTCCGAATTGCGGCATGTAACATGGCGATGCGTATCGTAACTACATCGGTGGGCGAAAAACACATTGCTGTAATGGAGTTTCTAACTGCAGAAAGCTTCGTTCATACATTGAGCGCCCTCTCCTTCAATGTGATAATTCCAAACCACAGTCCGAAACCTTAGGTTCAACGTCGTCGATCATTCTCCATACAGTCCCCGTCTTGGTCCCATCTGATTTTTATCTGTTTCAGAAACTAAAAATGCATCTCCCAAGACTTCACTTTGTCAGTGATGAATTGGTGTAAACAGAGGTGGGGGTGGGGTTGGGGGTCCTGTGGCTTCGTCAACACTCTGTAGTGACGATATCGACAAACTGGTCTCTCATTGGGAGAAATTAATTGTCGCCCGGATGACTGTGTTGAGAAATAAGTATGTAGACATGAAGAATAAAGGTCAGTGTCTTGGTCGAGACAGGAGTTAAGGGGAATCAATATGAACCATAATTAGATATTCCTCTGCCTGTTATCATAAGCAAAAACTCGACGCTATATATTGAATCGTTGCGAAATAAAATGGTTTAATGTTGTAAGTGGTTCACTGAGTATACGTGGGTGTAGTAGACTGTTCTGTATACCAACAGCACACACATGTCCTGGTACGAAAGCGGCCGCCTCTACATCAGGGCGCACGGGCTTTTTCTGCTGTGTCGCGGGGCGGAGGGATGATCACCGAGAAGCGGCTTGCGTCGCGTGCGGTCCGTTCCGCTAGGATTGCGTTACCTCGACCGGCGCGGCGGTCTCCCGGGCAGCACGAGAGCAGCGGCCGGGTGGGGGGAGAGGGGTGGCTGTGGTGGGGGCAGCGCGGGCGCCGGCACGCGACAGACACGCGCCCGCCACACACCTGCCTAACGGGACGCCTAGCGCGGCAGCCAGCGGGCAGAGGCGCGGGTCTGTGCGGTGCTGCTCAGGTTGCCGATACTGCAGGGGCCGCCAAGCCTTCGGTCCGAAACGCTGCCCCAGTAACTACTGAACTTCCACTCGCAAAAATCTTTGAGAATATTGCGACACCAGGAGCGCGTCGTCACGATTCTGCTTCGAGGAAATGGCACTCTAGAAATGACTGTGACCGCGCAGGATTGTGTTTGTCCTTAGGATAATTTAAGTTAAGTAGTGTGTAAGCTTAGGGACTGATGAACTTAGCAGTTAAGTCCCATAAGATTTCACACACATTTGAACATTTGAACAAATGACTGTGACAACAACGTGCTCTTATAGTCGAGCTTTCCTGCAGTCCCTCTGTGCAAGCGCTTTTGGCGGGTGCCTCTCGCCATCCCCTCGGTATCGCCCTGGGGGTCACAAGCAGAGACTATACCTCGAGTGAAGCAGTCTGCTCCACTAGGTACTCTCCATCTCACTCTACGAAGAACCAACCACGTACTACCTGCCAATTGCGCCCCAAGGAGCTTTAATTCACACGATGTTTACGTAATAATCCTACACTTAACACTTGAAACCATGCCATAATAATTTCAGTTCACAAAAAAGGAAACAGTACAAATAAAAATATGAACTGATTAGTTTTCTGTCAGTGAATAAAAAATTAACAGACTTCTCCCTTCATTACAAATTAGCAGACTTTTCACTTCGTCTCGATAACAAGAGAAAAAAAAAGGCAGGTTGTTTTAAAACTGGCTAGAGCGTAACAGTTTAGCGGCAAATCATTATAGACAGAAGTAATTAATAAGTCGATATTTTGTTTGCGATTCACTGTCATCATCGTAGGAAAAATTCGTAATCTATCAATATCGATATATTTTTGGCATAATCAAAGCTTTGTTGCTAGGGTTGGGTTGGGTTGTGTGGGGGAAGAGACCAAACAGCGAGATCATCGGTCTCATCGGATTAGGGAAGGACGGGGAAGGAAGTCGACCGTGCCCTATCAAAGGAGCCATCCCGGTATTTTCCTGGAGCGATTTAGGGAAATCACGGAAAATCTAAATCAGGATGGCCGGACGCGTGATTGAACCGTCGTCTTCCCGAATGCGAGTCCAGTGTGCTAACCAATGCTTCACCTCGCTCGGTGCTGTTGCCTATAGAAAATAGTTTTACTGCATCCAGATGCTAACGTGTCCATTAATGCATACGTTTGACAAACTGGAAAAGCCTGTGGAATGCTTATAAACTAAGGCTTCCGCAGCCATTGTCACATTCAATAAAAATTTTCTGGGTTTGTGACCGCACATTGTCAATATATATATATATATATATATATATATATATATAAAACCAAATACGTTTCGGTTCCTGTTGCAAGGTACCATCTTCAGGGTGTGAAACAAAAACACCCTGAAGAAGGTATCTTGCGACACGGACCGTAACGTGGATAATTATATATATATTGACAATGCGGTCACAAACCCAGAAAAAACTTATTGGATCAGTAGAATGCTGTTGACACAACTAATAGGCCTACTGCAAGTAATTTTTCAAACTAAATATATGTAAGTGATTAGGGTTGTAATTTTCTGTGACAGGTAGAAAAGCCCTCAGAGCGCATTAGTGTTGTTCGTGTTCGGTGTTGTTACCAGGTCTTGAATGATATATAAGGGTTGTGAACAGCGTCAAATATTAAGTGGTCATTGTGAAGGACACGGAAATTCTCGCACTACTATGAGACAGCGTTATAAGTATCCAGTGGAGTTTGAAAAGGATATCATTCTACACAAGCGCCAAAGAAACTGGTATAGACATGCTCATTCAAATACAGAGATACGAAGCAAGCAGGATACTGCGCTGCGATCGGCAATGCCTATATAAGACAACAACTGTCTGGCGCAGTTGTTAGATCGGTTACTGCTGCTACAGAGGTTGGTTTTCATGATTTACGTGAGACTCAACTAGGTGTTATAGTCTGCTCACAAGCGATGGAACACGGCATCTCCGAGGTAGCGATGAAGTGGGGATTCTCCCGTGCGACCATTTCACGAGTGTACCCTGAATATCGGGAATCTGGAAAACATCAAACCTCCGGAAAAAGATCCTGCAAGAACGGGACCAACGACGACTGAAGACAATCGTTTAACGCGACGGAAGTGTAGCCCTTCCGCAAACTGCTGCAGATTTCAGTGCTGGGCCATCAACAAATGTCAGGGTGCGAACCATTCAACGAAACATCAACGATACGGGCTTTCGGAGTCGAAGGCCCACTCGTGTACCCTTGATGACTGCTCGACACAAAGCTTTACGCCTTGCCTGGGCTCGTCGACTCTGATATTGGACTGTTGATGACTGGAAACATGTTGCCTGGTCGGATGAGTCTCGTTTCAAATTGTATCGTGCCGGTGGACGTGTACGGGTATGGAGACAACCTCTGAATCAATGGACCCTGCATGTCAACGTTGGACTGTTCAAGGTAGTAGAGCCTTTGTAATGGTGTGGGGCGTGTGCAGTTGAAGTAATATGGGACCCATGATACGCCTAAATACGACTGACGGGTGACACGTATGTAAGCATCTTGTCTGATCACCTGCATCCACCGTGCATTCCGATGGACTTGAGCAGTTCCAGCAGGACAATGCGACACCCTACACGTCCAGAATTGCTACAGAGAGGCTCCAAAAACACTCTTCTGAGATTAAACACTTCCTCTGGCCACCAAACTCCCCAGACATAAACATTATTGAGCATATCTGGGAAGCCTTGCAACGTGCTGTTCAGAAGAGATCACCACCCCCTCGTACTCTTAAGGATTTATGGACAGCCCTGCAGGATTCATGGTGTCAATTCCCTCCAGCACTACTTAAGACATTAGTCGAGTACATGCCACGTCGTGTCGCGGCACTTCTGCGCGCTCGCGGGGTCCCTACACGGTATTAGGCAGGTGTACCAGTTTCTTTGGCCCCTCGGTGTATAAGGGCCGTGGACAGCATCAGATATTAAACGATCATTGTGAAGGACACGGAAATGCTCGTACTGCTGTGGGACAGAGGTGTAAGTATCCGACGGATTCCGAAAAGGATATCATCCTAGGTCGTCATTCATCCAGCTGTTTGAATCACGCAGTGTCCAGATCTGTTGGGCATTCGCGCATGACAGTGGTCTGATATTGCACTTCATGGAAACGTCAGGGCGGGCATCCTCGTCGTCAAGGTTCCGGTCGATTCCGTCCGACCAGCACAAAGTGGGATAGCAGCACATCGTAAGACCTCTATGTCTGCCCCTACGGTCTAAGAACAAGAAGTGTTCCTTGCAACAATCTGAGTCACTCCGCACCATTGGTCGGAGAGGACCAGCAGCTAAAATAGGGAATTAAAGAGCCGCGCTGACGCTGCCATTTACACCACAACACAAACGGCTTCATTTGTGCGGTGGCCTCACCGGGTAGGATGGAGTGCTAATGGATGGCTTCACATTATGTTCTACATTGAATCGCGGTTTTACACTGACCCGGATGACCATTGTCGATCAGTATGACAGCGACCTGGAGAGGCACAGCGGTGTTACTCCTGGGGTTATGGTGTGGGCAGGCGTTGAGTATGACTGACGGTAGCGATTCAGGGAACTCTGACGTCACAACGGTGTTTCACGGACATTCTGCGCTCTTCATGCGTTATCTTTCACGTGGCAGTATCTTGATGTAATTTTTGAGTAGTATAATTTTCATCCACACATGGAACGTATCCGTGTGAACTCTCTAGGTAACGTCGAGGTACTAACGTGTCCAGCAAAATCCCGAGATCTGTCCCCAACAGAACATGCTCGGGACCAGTGTGGACATCAAATACGTCCCAGTCCCAGTATCCTGGATTTCAAAGGACTAGTTGGAGCAGTTGTGATCTAGCTTGTCTCGAGAGAGTATGGAACGGCCAGGCCAGGCCGGGTGAGGAGCATGCTGAGATAAGTAGGCCTGTACTGCCAAGTTCTTTGTAACCTTGACCCGTTTTCCCAAGCATCGAAATAGCGTCAGCTACCTTCTCAACCCGTGGAGTTCCATTTCGTTTCCTCCTCCTCTTCTGGCTGCTTCACTTGTTTTGTAAGACGGTGAATTGTTGTTCACGGTAACGTGACTGAGTGGAACCAAGTCATGGAGTGAAATACACCAGGAAAACAGCACAGAGGCACCTCCATCCTGTACTACTTCATCCTCACACTGCAGGTTATACGCCTGGTGGGGCCTTCGGTGTACTTGGCTTCTTGCATTATTTGAATAAATGCCGTCTTGGGCCATTAAAGATCTGCAGGTTTACGTGCAGCTCTGACCACTAGGCGCCGGCCAGAGTGACCGAGCGGTTCTAGGCGCTACAGCCTGGTGCCGCGCGACCGCTACGGTCGCAGGTTCCAATCCTGCCTCGGGCATGGATGTGTGTGATGTCCTTAGGTTAGTTACATTTCTAGGGGACTGATGACCTCAGAAGTTAAGTCCCACAGTGCTCAGAGCCATTTTTTTGACCACTAGGCTTTCCGAGGTACCCGACTCCAAATGTTCACTGC
Source organism: Schistocerca piceifrons (assembly GCF_021461385.2). Lineage (NCBI taxonomy): Eukaryota > Metazoa > Arthropoda > Insecta > Orthoptera > Acrididae > Schistocerca > Schistocerca piceifrons. Next base: position 382,499,554 of record NC_060142.1, read on the forward strand.
ATGCAATTTTCTTCGAAATGGTTCTCGTAACTTGATTGGTGGCTGTTCAAATCCCCGTATCGTCATCGTGATTTTTCTAAATCGCCCAGGGGCAACTGCAAAAATGGTTCAAATGGCTCTGAGCACTATGGGACTCAACTGCTGAGGTCATAAGTCCTCTAGAACTTAGAACTACTTAAACCTAACTAACCTAAGGACAACACACACATCCATGCCCGAGGCAGGATTCGAACCTGCGACCGTAGCGGTCGCGCGGATCCAGACTGTAGCGCCAGAACCGCTCGGCCACCAGCGGCCGGCAGGGCAACTGCAGAGACGGTTTCTTCAAAAAGGGTACGGTTACTTCCCTCGTCATCCTCTCCTAATCTGAGCTTAGGGTCCGGCACTAATCATATTGCCGACGAAGGGACGTTGAACACTAATCTTCCTCTTCTTTCTTTTTTTTTTTTTTTGCGTAATGTACGCCTTCTGTTCATAAGTGTGGAGGCACTCGTAACCGATAAAGTACAGTAAAATAAATCGCATTACCTAAATAGTGATTGATTGCTGTAAATCCTTCCTTCGTCTCGAGCGTGCAAGGACGACTGTTTGAAGAAGTAATTATCCGATTTTGATTTCAATTGCGGTGATTTATATCATTGGAGACATTCGCACTTTAGGATGTGATCTCAGCCGCATTCGACATTCCGTCAAGTCCTTTAAGGCTTTCATCCGCAGCTTTCCTAATGTGCGTAAAGAGATTTACTTGTGGTTTGAGTCTGGTTCGCTCCTTTACAGAGTGATGGAGCACAAGTGCGGGTTGGATAGGGTGCAGAAGGAAATCAGCTGCGCCCTCTAATAGGAATCATCCATATATTTAGGTTAAACTATTTACGGAAATCTTGAAAAACCTAAATATGGATGACCGACGGGAGTTCGAACCTGAGTCCTCCCGAATGCTAGTCCGGTGTCTTACCACCGCGCCACCTCGCTCGGATTAAGGCTTATAGACTTTACAGTGACGGTGGGTATTCCTCTGCATTCAGTATGGGGCACTATTTGCAGGAGAAAGGAGATCTTCATAGAGTATTTTTACCTTTTACTCAAAAGTCTATCATTGTATACATCAGTCCTGATTCACTGGAACGTCTCAACTTTTAGAAAATTGTAGGAGTTACTTGAAGCCAGAAAACTTTAGGAGTTGGTTGGACAATCCTAATGGCTGCGTGAGGCTCGTAGTAGGCGATCTGAGATGGAGCTGGTTTTCGTCGGTGTTGCAGTTTCTGGAATTACAGCAACCCACAGTCACAGATAAAATTTTTCTGTCAGCGTGGAAAGCTTAAATGAATAAGCGCGTTCCGATTATGATGAATTTATTTCTGTTTGCGTGGAAGTATTTCTGTTCGTTTTGCCCGCACTTGATTAGACGGTATGCTACTATGTTGTTGGGTTATTATCCAGAACTACGTGGGTCACTCCAAAAGAAATGCACACTATTTTTTTTAAATTCATCTTTTATTCTACATGTTTGAAAGTTTTACAGTGTGTAGGTACATCCTTTAGGAACAATATTGTCATTTCTCTACATAATTTCCATCCCTTTCAACTGCCTTACGCCATCTTGCAACCAGCGCCTGTATACCTGCACGATAAAATTCTGGACCAACCTGTTGGAGCCACTGTTTGGCAGCGTGCACAAGGGAGTCATCATCTTCAAACCTTCTTCCACGAAGAGAATGTTTCAGTTTCCCAAAGAGATGATAGTCACATGGAGCCAGGTCAGGACTGTAAGGCGGGTGTTTCAGTGTTGTCCAACCGAGTTTTGTGCTCGCTTCCATGGTTTTTTGACTGACATGTGGGCCTGCATTGTCGTGCATCAGCAAATCATCCAATTTTTGCCGATGCGGTCGAACATGACTCAGTCGAGCTTGAAGTTTCTTCAGTGTCGTCCCATATGCGTCAGAATTTATGGTGGTTACACTTGGCATGATGTCCACAAGCAAGAGTCCTTCGGTATCGATAAACACCGTAGCCATAACTTTTCCAGCAGAAGGTGTGGTTTTGATTTTTTTCTTGAGTGAATTTGAATGATGCCACTCCATTGATTGCCTCTTCGTCTCTGGTGAAAAATGATGGAGCCATGTTTCATCACCTGTCACAAGTCTTCCAAGAAATTCATCTCCACCATTCTCGTACTGTTCCAAAAGTTCGCTGCATACCGTTTTTCTTGTTTCTTTGTGAGCCACTTTCTACATCCTGGGAACCCACCTGGCTCAAACCTATTTTAACGCCAACACTTTCAGTATTCTGCAGACACTTCCTTCCGCTATCTCAACGTAGCGTTGCAATTCGTTCAGTGTGGTGCGTCTGTCAGCAGTCACCGATTCGTAAACTCTCTGCACATTGTCTGGAGTGTGTACAGTACGAGGCCTGCCGCTGCGAGGACAACCCTCAGTATTGCCGTGCCCGCTTTCTTCACGTAATCTGCTTGCCCACAGACTAACTGTACTGCGATCGACAGCAGCATCTCCATACACCTTTTTCAACCTCTTGTGGATGTTTCCCACTGTCTCGTTTTCACAGCACAGGAATTCTATGACAGCACGTTGCTTTTTAAAAATAACTTTGTGCATCCACTCTTGCTATGTTGGATGGCGGCGCATCAGCAGATATGTGTGTAATAAATATCAAAAAGCCATCAGCTGTAAGTTCATCTCCAATTTATTTTATAGACTACCTCTTTCAGTAATATAAAACCCTATCATCAGCCCCTCCGTTCAGACAGCATCATTGAAAAGTTCAGCCACTATCTAGAACAGAGGGTGTTATATCGCCGCAACTGGTAGCCTATTAAATAAAATGGAGGGGAACTTACAACTAACGGCTTTTTGTATTTATTACTTTAAAAATAAACATAATCTAGTTATGGCGGAACTAGGCAACATTTGTTTTAAAATAAGTCCTATATAGACAATACCCTGTAACGGAAATAAATATCTAAATCTAATTCGAGTAGGTATTAAAGCAGAAACACAACCGTTGAAGCTAATTTGTGACATCTTTGGAAGCTTTTAGTGAGAGCAGAAGGAAGTAGACCCTTTGTGTTGTTCTAGGTTTCTTAAAAATGTGTTATCTGTTAAAGTGAGTGGAAAGAATGAAAATGTAAATTTTTTGTAATTATGTAAGTGAAATTTTTTAATTTGTAATTTGAAAGTTATTTTACTGTCCGTCAAAAAAAGTGCGATAAAAGTACAAAAAACACAGTTTAAGTGTGTACTTCGTACGCTACACGTGGAAAACCAGTGAGTATTTGTGTGTCCGAAAATCTGTTGTAAAACTAGTTGAAAGTTGATAAACACGTTCAAAACGGTTGTGTATGCAACTGAAAAGAAAAACAAAGCTTGTATGCGATACAGACGAGAAATATTCTATTCATAAAGTCATGTGAGGACGACTCATGGAACACTTCCTTAATAGAGAAGTTTACGTTTCAAATACATTTTTACTAACCAGAACAATATTTGACAACGAAGTCAGTGATGATTCTTTTCCGGACTCGTGTTTACTGAAATTTTCTATTGGCCTGTACTGTTAGCCGTGTCGCCGGTCGCTCTGATCGAGCGGTTCTAGGCGCTTCAGTTACATTTAAAATGTATAAGAGGCAAGCTTCTATCAATAACTTTGGTTTGGTGAAGATTCAGTTTCCCTTAGAGTGCCCACTTTCCCTCACCTTCCCTTACTATTTACTGTCTACAACAACATGACATTATATTTTTCAAAGCAGGTCCTTATGAAGTCGGTTGCTACAGTCAGACTAGATGATACAGACAAGCAATATCTTGTGCAACTTTTAAAGAATCAATGGTATTTTCTGAAATACGATTGGGTAGGATACCACAAAAAATATCTTATGTTTCCGAATATAGATGAATACTCCGGTGTTGAATAAAGGGGAAAGAAAAGCAGGCTGATTATGTGGTAACCTCTGTGGCTCGTTGACTGAGTGGGTGAAGTATCAGACTGCAAATCTGAATGTTTCAGGCTCAGTCTACTGTTGACCTGTTTGCCATTTAGCACTTCTGATGCCTATAGACCCGATTTTATGCATGTGAAAGTTGCCGAGTTGCACATGATTCGGAGTTCAATTGAAAGTATAGGTAAGCGGCTCGATAACTAAATTCACACAATGGGACTACTCAACTGACTTTAAAACTAACATTCAGCTTGAGGACAATTTCACGTTTTTAAAGTAAGCCTTATATTCTGTTTAGACCCCTCGCCGAGCAAGGTGGCGTGGCGGTTAATGGATGCAACTCTTTTCAGGAGTTTAAATTTCCATGGTTTATCTAAATCGTTCCATTTTTTTCCTCTCCCATTTCTTCCTTGCATATTACGAGATTTCTGTCGACTTTCCCATGGCCGTGACTTATTGGGTGTTAACTATTGCTGAACATGTATGCCACATTCGGGAATCGTTTGCGGTTTTTCACAGCACATGGCGGCAGGCTTAATAGTTTATCATGAGCCTGGAGATCGACATCTGGAACAGTTGCTTCGAAAACAAAATCATAACAGGGACAAACGAAATTCCATCAGTTCTACGGTAAGTGTACAGTTGGTGTAATATTCCTGTTTTGCAGTTGCATTTTTAAAATTTATATCCGATGCTAGATTTGTCGAATCTGTTCAAGTGCTTATTTTTTTCAGTCCGTATAACACGTAGCGAAGGAGATAATTAGTACTCGGCCGTGATTAGATTGATTCCTGATGTTGTTGATTCATATTCATGTTCGTTCGTGACATGAAACGTATTGTTTCCTCTCCTCGACAAGTATGCCGATTGCTCCTCTGCGTTCTGTGGATGGATGCGATGAAAGCAGTTATAAGTGTTGGGTCTCTTCGTTTCTCCACCTGCAAAGAACCTGTATTACTGTCGAGAGATTCACCTTCCATGTTGTCTAGCTGGCTGAAAACATCCTGTTCGTTGCACACAGGCATTTCGGTAGAGTTCGCTTTACGCACGTGTCTCTCAGTGTTTGGACGAGTTCAGCCTGCGGATCTCAGACCTGTCATTTTCCACTAAAGTGCATGTCCCGTTCGTGGGAACTAATCTCTCAGATCTGCGCGGAGGCCGGGTCCCATCGTGTGTGGCGTAAATCTACCAATTTTCGTGATCTATCCGCAGACCGTGGACTGTGGTGCGTGTTCGACAGGACAGAGGCTAGGGGCGACGGGTTTCGCCGAAAGAACGCGCGGCGTTTATAGCCATTCTTTTATTCTAGTAAGATTTAGATTACTTAACTTGTTTATATCATTGAAATAAAGTTAGTACGGACGACAGTAGGAAGAAAACTGTGTCATTTGCTGACGATTTGTACCGTTCGCGGGATACTCATTGTAATCCTGAAAAGAAAAGTTGCACGAATTGAGTGAAAAATTGTATTGCGGAAAGAAAACATTCCAACCATATGAGTCTGATTCAGAAACGTGGACACTCCTCTGAGAATCATGAAGATTTGATATGCAAGGAAGAGAGCGTTCGTGTTCCTTTTCTCAAGTAGAATAACCCGTATAAACTCATACTACCTGTAAAATAACGAACGTAACAGAGTTATTAGTGACAGAATAATGATCATAGTAAGAGCAACATTTTATTGGCAGTCACCGTAGTGTTAGGTTATACGTTTCACCCTCAGATCCCCCGCTCCCCTCCTCCCTGCCTCCTCCGGCACCCTACAGCACCTCGCCGATGTCTCTGGTGCTTAAATTGAACAACAAATTGGATAAGCTGTGGTTAATATTACTATCAACATTGTGGCATTCTCACTTGTTTGATCGTTTCTACCCACGCTCGGTTTCTAATCCATTACATATGGAAACATTTCTATTCGTCTTTCTTGCATTCACAGCGTCAGATTTGCATCTGGTGGCCAAGATTGAAACTAATGTTTTCCAGCGTACGTTGGTTGCATATTAACGTATTTGAATTTTTACCAAGTGTCGCTGCCATACATAATTGCAGCCCACAGTGGACCTCTATGAGTAGCACACTTGAGTTATAACTACCCGGAACCTTCGTTTGTGTAATGTCCGTAGATCAGCTTCCGCAAACAAGGTATTTCATGGTACAGTTGTTTAAGTTTGTCGATGTGGCCGTTGGTCTACTCCTTCAGCAAATCTGAAACTAGTAAAACCGGCTATCACGTGAAAACTACAGGAAAACTCACGGATTTTCTGGACGTGGGCTGTCGCAGAAACCCGCTCATGTATGTCTAGCTGGGGAGGCGAGATCGACGGTTTCGAGATCTGCAGGTAGCGACTAAAAGGTCGTGTGTCTGTTAAGGCAGTGGCTGGCCTACAGAAATTTACGTGCCCGTCGCTATACTCCGCTCGTGTGTGACCTAGCTACCGCTGACTGCTTGAGACGACAGGTGGTAAAATAAAAAAGTCGTAAATGAAAGTGAAATTAATCTTTTGAACGGGAGACGCTTTTTGGGGAGTTCGTCTGCCTGGTGCAAGTCCTTTTATCTGAAGCCACTTCGGCGAGTTGTGTGACGATGATGATGAAGTGTGATGAGAACAACACAATACCCAGTCCCCGAGCGAAGATCTTCGAGCTGGCTGGGAATGGAACCTGGGCCTCTAGCATGCCATTCAGCCACATGAGCCACTCTTTCTTTTCTCCAGCTGGGAGTCGGTTCCACAACCTTTCAGTTTCGAACCAGAGTGTCTACCACACATTTCTCTTTCTCTTCACTTCGTTCGTCACTTATCATTTGGTCGAGAAGGACGTCACATGATACCTTTTGTTGTGTGCATAGTTCCGCGTAGTCAGCGCGTACACAACTTTCCCACTAGAGCGCGAGGCGCAGCGCTTGTCTGTCTCCGCACTACGAGATGCCGCTGCCATAGAGATGGACCAAATTCTGCTTCCGCCGATACGCGTATTAATATGTAACGCAGCCAATGAGATTGCTGCTAACGTAGAACCTTTTCTCCTCGCGGATCACACTCGCGCAGTGATACATGAACGCGCGAGGTATTATAATGAGTGTACAGACCACGATTAACCAGTCTGCATTTGTCTGCAATAGTCTGTACGAGTTCTACATTTGTCTGTACCAGTCTATAGTCAAGTTTCAGTCTGCGCCCAATAAGATTACCATATTCCTGTACATAGCCATGAAGATAAATATATAGACACTTTTGTCAAGTATCAGAGATATATGTGAAAATAAGACTAACGTACCAATTCCAAAGGAACTTCAGATTGTCAATTGTAAATAGCATCCAGAACCAAGTTAAGTAATTTTTATGCTTGTTATTATTTTAATAAATGTGTGTGAAAATTAATCAAGTTCTGTTTAAAATTGGTCACCATCAATCTGCTACTCTAAGCGTGCAAGTGGCATTTCTATCGTCTGACCTAACGGCAGAAGATAAACACACCACGATAAGACCACGAGACATATTGCTGACACTCGCCTACTTCGTTAGAGCGACAAGTCAAATAATCTGATGGTGTGTGTACTGAAGGTCTTACAGTACGCACACCACACCTTTTTAAGTCGGTCGTTGAATACTTTACTCGCTTTTCTTTTAATTACAGAGATTAGCCAGCGCTCTAACCGATCACGGTGAGCTACTGTGCCGGCGACACTCTGCTACGGAAGCGGATGGTTAAAAAAAATGGCTCTGAGCACTATGGGACTTACCATCTGTGGTCATCAGTCCCATAGAACTTAGAACTACTTAAACCCAACTAACCTAAGGACATAACACACATCCATGCCCGAGGCAGGATTCGAAACTGCGACCGGAGCGGTCACGCGGTTCCAGACTGAAGCGCCTAGAACCCCACGGCCACAACGGCCGGCGGAAGCGGATGCAAATGAAGATGACCAGCAGTGCCTGAAATCAAAATTCGTTAGTATCGAGGCGCACTCGGCTGGAGGGGACACGCGTAGTCCCGGGCGAAAGTGCCCTGCGCGCGGCGGAGCTCACGTAATAAGCGAGCGGGCGGTCGCGTGCCCCAGACGGGCTTACCCGCCTCATCTGGGCGGCGCGGCCCACCTGTACCCCGACCGCAGGCCGCAGGCTGCGGGCTGCAGATGCTGGCCGGCACGTGCTGCGAGCACGCGACGCCGCGTTAATCCGTCGCCCGCGGCGGGACGGGGCGGGGCGCAGCGGGGGTGCGTCGCGTCGCCATTGGCGGGCGGCCCGCGCGGAGGCGCACGCCTGGTCCCCCCACCACCGCCGGCGGCCAATCAGTGCGGCCGGCCGGCGCTGGCGCGGGAGCTCAGATTGCCCGCTGCGGATTAGAGGCTAGCCGGCGCGCCACACTCTCAGTAGCGCGGCCGACGCACGGCGCTGCGCCACGCACCACAGCACCGAGTTCAGCTCAGCCGCGCACCACGTGCCGCCGCCACCGCCGCTGTGGATGCCACCGCGATGAACACCGCAGACCCCCTCCTGAGGTTCTGCTGGAGGGACCGCCCGCTCACAGGTACCAGCCGCGCCGGCCACCTGTCACCTCCGTACCGCTGCCAAACACGGCGCGCGACACCGCCCAAGTTTTCACCCCGCTTTTCTTCTCTACTGCAAACAACGTTGACAGACGTGATTGTGTTAAATCCCGACGTTGATCCTACAGCAGGGATGAGCTTTTGTGTGCCCGGACAAGACAGAAAAATCCTCCTTGAACCGAGATTTCCTTTCCGTGCGTGACCGAAGATTACCATGTCAACACGCATGGTTACTGCGCAATGTACGAGTAGATACTGATCGTGCAAACCCAATTGACACTCGGCGCGGTAGCTGGGGGGGAGCGGCCGTAAAGGCATTTCCCACTTACTTACTTACAACTAATCAAATCACCTTTTGAAATAAATGTTTAATGCTATGACATTATTTGACTTTTACATTTTTTTTTTTCAATTTATTGGCTTTCGAGCCGTGCCCATTTAGCCAACTCAATAGCAGAATGTCTGTTCCACTACTGAGATGGCTAAATGACGATACGAACGTAAGGACAACACAAGAGTGAAGTCATCGAGCGGAGAAAATCTCCTACCCGGTCGGCAATAGCCCATTCGATTAGAAATCAGAACAATACGCCGCGCTGACCGCGTATCTACCGAGGGGGACTACAAATCTTTGCCTGCTGCAAAAGTTCTTTGTGTTTGGGTCTACATATATTTCTGAGCAAAGATTTTCTTGCTTGATTATCAACAGGAGCAAATATACGTCCCTACATGCTCTTTGACAGACATTAGCTGCAGGCTGTGATGAGAAACTCAAAACGCAGTCTTAATCTTGATTTGAAAATGGGTGATATGATACATTTCTCTAGGTAAACTGATTCTAAAATGAAACGTGCTTCCAGTTACAGATGATGACATGAAATCAACACAGTATAAAATTAATTCAAACTGCCACTATTTTATGTTATTTATGTTTATTAATTTTTATGGCACGATTTATACTTTTACTGAAATGGAAAGTTACCTAATGAATGCAACCATTGTAAAAGGTGTGACCCTCCGCTTACCTCCCCTTCTATAAAGTGGTCTCTGAGCCAAAACAACTGCCCACTCCTGTCCTAGAGGACACAACCCCTGCGAGTTGTTTCTGCGTACATCAGCTCTCTTCGAAGGCTCTTCATCAAACAGTGATGCTGCAATAAACAGCTTGCAGATTCCTGCAAAACATGAAACGTTTACATTGAGATGGAATCTCTATACATGAAAGGTAATGCCGCTGACTGACTGTCTCACCCGCTGACTTCCATCCTGAAGATGATGAAATAATAAATCAAAAGTTTTTTGTAAATATGCCGCTCTTAATGCAATTTTGAAGCTAGATCTACGGAAATCGGTATTTGGGTCCTCGGTCAGAAGTAAAGAAATACGTGTTTCAGTATTTTTGGAAGTTTAACCCCTATGGGGGTGAAATAATGGGTGAATTTCTTTGTTAGCTACATTATTATTAAAGAACTACTGAAGTGTTTTTCAAGCTACATCTATGAAACTGGTATTTGACTTCCCTATTACAAATAAAAAACTATGTTTCAATGTTTTTTTTTCAGAAATTAAACCTCTAAGAGAATGAAATAGGAGGTGAAATGTTTTATGAAATATTTAATTATGAAATCATTTTCAAAGCTAGCTCTACGAAAATCTGTAGTTGGCTTCTCTGTTAGAAATAAAAAAAATACGTGTTTCACTATTTCTGGAAACTCAACCAACAAGAGAATGATATAGAGGACGAAAATTTTTAAGAAAATATTTCGCTATATTAAAAATTTTTAAGCTAAATCTATGAAAATTGATATTTCATTTCTAGGTTACACATAAAGAAATATGTGTTAGTGGATGAAAGTTTCTATGGAAATATCACCACAAGAACGCAAAAGGCATGACAAACAAACACCGTGGATTCCAGCTACTAGAATCACTTTTTGCTCAGAACTACATTCTGAAAAACCATGCTTCTATGGCCTTAATTTCCGTAAAATGTTTAAAAGGTGCTGCAATTTATGAACAACGCAAAAATTCATTGAAAGAAAAACAAAAAACAAAAAAAAAATCTGTCCAGCTCATACAGTCTACTCGAGCGAAGCAGCGGGCGCTAAGCTTGTGTTGTCATAAAATAATTACGTGAAACTTCAGTCGACGTCTTTGGTACTTCTTACAGTTTGCAGAAACTAGGAAGAGTTACAAATTTTTTAAAGACGTTCTTACGGATATAAGTCCACCCCGGCTGTTGAGTGGTCAGCACGGCGGCTTGTTACGCCAAGGGGTCCGGCTTCGATTCCCGGCTGGATCGGAGAGTTTCTTCGCTCAAGGATTGGGTGTTGTGTTGTCCTCAGTATCATCAGTGGAAGGCAAGGGGAAACCACCACTGGAATCACTTCCCAAGGTGCTCATGCGGTGGACCTCGCTGGCGAGGCTCCCCCATGACAAAACCTGCCGTAAGGCAGAACACGAAGTTAAGTAATGAATATAATTATTTGCAACGAATGAAAATGTACCAGTAAATCGTCCATTGATGTACATCACGCAGAAGGAACAGCGCCCGAAAAGTATGAGGTTTATTCTCAGCGAGCAGAGAGGTTACAGGCCTAGAATTACGACAGATAAGGAGTGAGGCACTTCGTTATATCGCATACTTTGCCAACTTATGCGTGTTGTCCTTGAAAATATGTCATATACATTTTTTTCATCACTATTGTTGGAGTTTGTTATAGAATTATCCTTGTTTCTGCGTCAGTTTAATTTCCCTGATCAACAGTATGAACACTTACTGATTGATAACAATAAACAGACCCTGTAAGTTTGGACTGAACCATTTACTGCTCCTTTCAAACAAATTGTTATTTTTATTGCGTAACTCCAAGTTTGAGATTGCATTTCGACCATGCTATTGTGATCAGAATGTTAGAAAAATAGTGCTCCTTTCTTTGAATAATTGTATTACTAGATTGCTCAAATACTTCACAATACCGATAATCTTTAAATTTGAATAGCTCAGAATGCTTTAACCATGCACTGAAAATGTTACGGCATTGCTGTATGCGGGTAACTGTAGTGAAAGAGAAATACTGTTACAAAAAATACTGCCGCACATGTTACTTATTATCGCATCATCAAAGAACGATTTGTGTGATAATTATTTTCTTTTGCCCTTTAAGTTTAATTCTATAAGTACGCTTCTTTATTGATTATTGAACTGGTCCTGTTTCCCTCTGTTTAAACTCTAAAAATGCAACATTGTCATAATTTCGTTATTTTGTTTGAAGTCTTTGCATAAGTATTCCAATCCATGGTGCCTAGTAATCGTGTTTTACATTTTTTTCTTCACTGTGGTATTATTTATAGCCATTATCAGTAACTGGTTCCTTTTCCCTGGTGTAATTCAAGTCGTGCTACACAGAATGTGTCGTATGGCATCTGCAACAATCTTTTGTCTCATCATTAATGTTAAACTGTGTTTGTTTAAATGGTAGTAATGTACAATCAGGATAATTTCTTCGCAGTTAATTCGCTAAAAACTGTTTGTTACTGGTCCTGATCTGAAACTCTGGTAGCTTGAAGCACACGGTAGCGTTGTGCGAGTAACCGTGACAAACAGTGTAACTGTAATAAGCCCCTAGTATTACTCCGTACTATACATGTTCCACAGCTATAACACACCTTGTTTTCTCTTATTATGTAGAATTATCGATAAAGCCCTGTGCTTGTGCTTTTAAGTTGTAGCATTGCCGCGTTTAGCGTGAAGCTTGCAATATTCGGATGACAGTTACGTCACAGACGTACTGTCTTGATTTGTGTTTAATAACACAAAACATTTATATGTGAGACCATGGAACAAATTCAACTGAGGGTAATGCGACCAGTCTCGAGCTATCCCGAGACCAGTGCAGTTCCACCCCCTTCCACATAAACTTTTGAAGCCCACCCGTCAAGCACGTGGTTGAGCTCCAGTTGTCAATCATAGCATACAACATATAAACTGGCGGTTGTTTCAGGATAGTGCTCATCTAGTTTCATGTGGCTCAAGTCGCTAACATGATAAATTTATTTTCGTGGACCCGGTTTCCTCTACGTCGAAAGTCAAACTGCAGACTATTTCCAGCAGTAAACATCAACACCCTATGATTTATGCGTAAAAAATGCAGATATTTCCTCCCCCCTCCCTTTCCGATGTTCTGGATGCGTTGTCAATGCGCGTAAGTATTAACACGAATTTTCTTGACAGTATATTTTAGAAATATTTATTGATCGGAAACAAAATAATATTTGAATAAAATCTTTTTCGGAACTTGCACTAGTTATTCACTGTTACTGTTTACTAAAGCCACGCTCAGCTCAACAATTAATGTAACAGCACATTTAACATTGCGCAACAGATGGAAAATTATGTGTTGAGTTTGTGTTTAATATGCTGCTATGTCACTTTGTATTGTAGACAGCTGTTGTTAGTGTCTGTACTTGTACCAGATTAACATTTCATTAAAAAAGGTATGTGACCCATAGTGTATTCGGCGCATCCCACTCGACAATTCACTTCTCAGATTCCTAATATAAAAAGTAAAAATCGAATTCCACTGGCTACGCAAGATTATGAAAGATTCCTATGTTTGTTATGCTATGTACATAGCGACGTAATAGAAACGTTGTACAAGTTATAGAAATTCCGGTAGCTGTTACCGAAAATCAGTTCAGTTCCGGAAACGTATGTATTATTAGTTGCCTCACTGATTCTATTCGCGTAGTAAAAAAGTTAAAAGAATGTCGACGACACGGAAGATTTGAAAATTACTGCTTTCCTACTTTCTTCTCAAAAATAAAAAAACGCAAAAGTCTTTCGGGTATAAGAGACCTGTTATCAAAATAAGGATTTACTTTTCAAAGTTCTTTTTCATTGTCGGTTCTTGCTATTCACAACTTCCTGGGGGCACCACGATTACATCTACAACGTTAATCACTGACGGAATGCTTCGTAACTTCCCAGAATCACAAAAAAACTATGCACTCATCTCGTATTGCCCACTTTTTATCCATAAGATCTTCTTGTCTTTGCGCGGAATATCAGACCCCTGGCCATTAGGCTGAACGGTATACACGGCTCTGTGAGAATTCGCGAAATTAGCCCTCAGTGTTGCCTTACTATATTTTCGTTAGATATCTGCTCACTAACTAAAACCATAGTTTTCTGTTACTAGTATATTTCTTTTATTAGGATTAAAATGGGCCCAATCAGCTGCGAAGTTCATGAAATCAATGTTTTCCAATGACCATTTGTAAAAGAACAGGGAAAAACCTATGACTGAAGATGAAGACTCAGTTGATTTTCATATTAAGCCTTGATTTCTTTGTCTGAAGGAAATGGATAGAAATGATTATTCTTATGCGTAACGGAATAAAATATTCTCTGTATCTCACCACAGATCGGAAATCAACGCATCTAAAGCAAAAAATCCTGTAGTGTAAGCAAAAGAAATTGGAGAGAAATACGCTTTTAAATATTGTTGAAACTATATCTTGACTATATCCGGAGGAAAGAAGGAATTATAGGGCCCAGAAAATAAGTTAGCTCGAAGGGCAAACTTTTGGTACAGTACTCAGTTGTGCTGTGACGAACCGGCGAAATATTTGAAGTGCTAATAAACAAAAAAAGACGCACATGCAGAACCGTTATCTCAATGATTTTTGCTCTTCAAGTGATCTAAACGTTGTTAAAAATCAATTTTTTTCCGAATGGTAGTTTCTCAGTGTACAAAGACTAATTCTTTAAACAACATGTTAATCATCATCTATACCTCAAGCATTATGGATAAAATCGGCCTTAATTAGGACCAGGGCCGGAAAAGTATGTTTCTGCTACTTATCAATATCTTGCTAACGAACCATATGATAATGAAGAAAGTTGAGTAGTTTTTAAAACTCGTGTAAAACGAAGTTGGTACCGTGTCGAGGAGACAAGAGATTTTACTACAGGAAGGTGAGTTACTTCGTTGTTTCGATATTATATCCTGTTCTACATGCCGTTCTAGGTTCCTACGATTAGAATTTCGCCATTCTTTGGCAAATCTGGGAGCCGTTTAGGTTCAAAAACTGTTCACGTCTATGTCAATTCCAGCAATGCCGCGTTCATAGCTTCTGAATGAACTCCGTAATTCTCTTTCGGAATAGTCGTGTCGCAGTATTCAAGCAGTTACTTGCAAACATAGAGAAATTTAATGATCATCAAAGATGCAGAACATATTACGTCATTTAATACAATGAAAATACAGTGTGAACGTAATTTGTTCTGCGGGCACTTTTAGATAGGTAGTTTAAATCGTCATTTACAAATCTTTCTTAATAAAATTTTTGCTCTATTACTGAAATTACAGTTCATTCACATCGGTATTTTGAAAATTAGTCAGGATTTTCTCAACAGATATTTGATGAATTTTGTTAAACGTAATTAAAACCATCTGCACATACGAATTACGAAGAAGAGAGAGAGTGACCTTGTCCTGAAAATGGATTTCGAGTGGAATCGAAATGCTGTGTGTTTCTCTATGACTATACTGTGTATTTTCTGTCAGATACTCGTATTTTTAGTGTAGTATTGAACTAACTGTTGTTTTAGCTGCAAGTACGTCACTTCGACAGGACCACAATACTGATATTCCTTTAAGGAAGTATTGCAATTGCTGTACCTTAATTTAACAACCCATAAAATTTAATAGCTTTACAATTTTTCTGCAAACATATTTCTAGGATTTCTCTGAAATTTAGACTTTCGATTCTTTCTGTATTTAGTTCAATGTTTTCCAGTGCAATTTCAAACAAAGAGCAACGTCAATTAAAATGACATCAATTGTATGTCACATTAATTGGAAACTCTACCACATATATTTCTGTTGTCTATTCGCTTCCATAGCATTTATCAAATATTGACATGGAATTCATCATCATCCCCAGGAATATGCTTCTATCGGTTGAAAGAACAGTTCAGTCAGGAATATAAATGACTAATAATCACTTTGGTAATTCGAAACTCTGGAGTGATTTATGTCGCCATCTTACAGAGCGGACCGTTCTTTAAAAGTAAATCATGACAAACAAGCTTGTTAGCAACATGATTGACAATTAGGGAGAAATCTAAAGCCAACACTTTTGAAATTTCTTAGAGCAATTTCAGGTGACGCATAGGGATTACTCAGCAAAGTTGCTGATCTGTCGTTTCTTTATTTTGATATTCTTATGTCTCCATTTGATACCATCGTGCAACTTCTGTCGCCCTTCGCTAATCGTTTCGTCTTTACGTAGCTCCTATACCCAACACCCCTTCAGTCTATTTTTTCACGTCCTAGTCTATGTCTTTTTTTCTTTCTTTTACTCCGTCCGAATAGGTCACGAAGGCTCCGAGACCGGAGCCCCCACTTCTCAATCGAGTAGCTCCTCAGTTTGCCTCACAAGGGTTGAGTGCACCCCGCTTGCCAACAGCGCTCTACAGACCGGATGGTCACCCATCGAAGTGCTAGCCCAGCCCAACAGCGTTTAACTTTGATGATTTGATGGGAACCGGTGTTACCACTGCGGCAAGGCCGTTGGCTCTAGTCTGCGTCTACTCCACAATATTCTCCTCTATTCTTACTTCAAGTGTGAAATTAACAGTTACCTGATGACGCAAGCAACTGGCCCATTAACCTGTCCTTCGTCAGGTCTTTTCCAAGCAGTAACTCTTCTCCTGTGCTGTTGGAAGAGGTCGGTTGCTACAAGCTATTTCAGAACTCTAGAAGCTTTGTGCGTTCTCTAACTCTTCCTTCTGTTACCTCTCATGCTACAGCGTTCCAAGCGGAAAGGATGATCTACTTTTCAGCACTTTCCATATATTTACTTTATTTCCTCATTTTTATATTACCTCAGCATCAACTTCTGAGGTGGGCTATGTTAACATATACTATAACGGTAGCTATTGGTTTCAATTATATTTCATAAGGACAGTTAATTTTTTGCGTTCATTGTAATATATTTCCTTATTCATAACCCGTTACACTGTTTTTGTTGCTGTTGCTGTTACACTACAATCATCTGGCCATAAGTCATTGTTCTCATTTCATTTCACTTTCTCTACTGACCATTTACAAATCTAACTACACCCTTGGCTATCCTTATCGGCTCCGTCAGTTTCCTTCCAGCATCAAAGAATCCATTCCACTTTCCGGTTAATAGAACGTTAGCAACTAGTCCTGGTAACCCATTGCTGGGAAGTCCCCACATGGAGGTCCTATTGTAAGACGTCTTATTGCCTGAACCTATTGTTCAGGAAACTGTCATTTAGATGATTATCATTTTTACGACTTTAACACAGTGGTTTCCATTGTCTGCTACATCCTCATGACGTTGACATCTTTCACTCTGACAGATTTTTCCCATCATGGGCAAGAGGGTACTCCGTCCTCTTTTGAAAACGACAAATGAAGATGATTCTTCATGCCTCTGTTCAGGATCCAAGCACTGAGTGGGATCGAACCTAGGATCTTTGGACTTGCAATAAAGACCAGTAAACCAAAATTACAATCTTAAGACAACAAAATAATCTGACAGATACTACTATGACTAAGAGAAAAAATAAACACATCTTCCAAGACATCATCCTATGCAAATGGATACTCGAATGTACGGAATTTTGCTTTGAAGACATAAGAAAGGCAAAATAATTGGCGATATGAGAGATAGCTTCCTATAACAGCGAGACCTACTGATACGAAGTACAGCATTATGGTACAATAGTTATACCACTCGAAACAGAAAATTATGAAGCCTGTGTTTGATGACACTAAACATCACATTATTTCCTTACGACGACGTTGTGGTGAAAGAAAATATTAGAATACGGTCGGCAGCATATGAATCTGAAAGCCGTAGGTACAGTGATAAAACGCAGCTTGTTATCCCACACTACATACTGTAAGGTAGATTTCAGAATACAAATTTAGATATACACGTTTTCACATAGGCCTTCAATGTTGTTTCCAGTACAGGCGAGAGGTACGAGTTAGCATGTTTAGTTGGCAACAGTCACATGACTTTGGAAAGATTTTAAACGCATTGTGAGTAAAATTCAATATTCCCACATAAATGTTGAATCTGAGACAGTGTATCGAGGGTGTTTGGTTACCTTGGGCAGCAACTAGAACATCATTTGTAGGTCACAAATCAGCTACCCACATTAGAACACCTAAAAATAAAAATAAAACGGATGAATTGGAATACCTTTCACAAAAACAAACGTTTTGATACCAAATACTTGTCTATAAATCCCAAATTTCATGGATTTATGGATTTGATTTGACCTAGGACTAAGACTTTTCTCAAAATTAAAATCTGAGGTACGACGTTATATGTATGTGGATCATGAGGCGTCTAAGAGTTATAAAAAAGGAAGATAGTCATATCAAACTAAATGGAAAAAATTTAACAGACAACTCTCTTCCAGGAAAATTCAGTTTAATTAATTGTTAGATAAGGGTAGTATAGTGAGAGTTGCGGGAGAATCAGAGAGGAATTGCTACGGCCACGTGTAAAAATGGCTCTGATCACTATGGGTCTTAACATCTGTGGTCATCAGTCCCCTAGAACATAGAACTACTTAAACCTACCTAACCTAAGGACACCACACACATTCATGCCAGAGGCAGGATTCGAACCTGCGACCGTAGCAGTCGCGCGGTTCCGGATTGAGCGCCTAGAACCGCTAGACCACCGCGGCCGGCGGCCACGCGTAACTAAATAGCCCTTAACCAACTCCAGTTATTTAATCAGGCATAAAAAAGAATATAGAAGCACTGTAACCTTGAATCGGTGCCCGACGATAGTGTTACATGTATGACACCACATTCAGAAACATATAAATAGCCATTTACTCAAAACCATGACAAGCAAGAAGAAATCTCTGGGACAACACAGTCGAGAACAGAAATAAAATCTAGGTCACATTGTGTGTGTCCAGAATTAATTAGTTCGATAATATATGAGCAGCAAGGAGTACAACTGAGAGGCAGTACACTTAACAGTGTAGAAATTGCAAAATAAGGTGGTGTACTGAATTGATCAAATAAGTGGAAAAGGAGATGCTGAGAAGAAAGAGAGAGAGATAGAGAGAAAAACCGAAAGAAGAGATAGACTGAAAGAAAGAGAGAACTGTTTTGAAAAGCAAATAATATTCCTAAGTGTAGGGTATATGCAAATGGCGGTAAACCTCTACTCTCAATCAAAAGCATTTGCTTAAGTGCATTGAACTTAGTGGGTTTGCAGAACGGATAAAGCCGATTTGAATTGGCACGTAATTACTTTACTCCTTGGTTTCCACATTATTCGATAATTATAGACATAATTTATTTAGCCATGAAGACAATGTGCGCAAGATATCCTGTTTTGAGCCACGAAATCAGTCGGTTAGGAAGTCACTTGAAAACGTAATTCTTATCGGAGACCGGCAGTAAGTGCTTCGACAAGTCGTTGCTTTAGTTTTCACGGTCAACTTGTACTGCCGCAATCTCTGGTAACCACAATAAGTGCTTGTTTCTTACCTGATTATGAAAAAAACAGACAAAGAAATTCCTATCTAAAGTTGTCGCATTGGGAACACGGAATGAACCAGTCTGTTTTAGATAACCTAGCTGTTGTGCCTAAGGACACAACACGAACAACTGTTGGAATTTTTCTTCTTTTATACCCACACCTCGAAGTATGATTCTTTCGGCTGAGTTGGCGTTTCCATCAATAGCTGCTTATTTCGGTGATACAGCCATATTTTCTTGATGTCGTCTCTGCACTGCAGTTTGAAATGTATCTATCGTCAACTTCTTCTTTTTAGTGTATTCAGATGAAACGCTCTGAATAAAGGCGTAATATACGGTACGTCGCCGGCCGGAGTGGCTGAGCGGTTCTAGGCGCTTCAGACTGGAACCGCGCGACCGCTACGGTCGCAGGTTCGAATCCTACCTCGAGCATGGATGTGTGTGACGTCCTTAGGTTAGTTAGGTTTAAGTAGTTCTAAGTCTAGGGGACTGATAACCTCAGAAGTTAAGTCCCATAGTGCTCAGACCCATTTGAACTATTATGGTACGTCACACTATTCGCCTGGTCTGTATTTCTCCAGAATCTTCCTTTACTTCTACTACTCGCAGTATTATTTTTGTTCTACACTTTTCATCAGAGGAGCACCTCGCAAATATACTGACTATTGTTTTCCCGTTTTTATGTCACGCTACTAGGACTTCTCTTGTGCAAAACTTGAGTCTCTTTATCTCAAATTAGCGCCCATTACCAACATCTTTACTTATTTGTCGTATTTAAATTACTAAACGGCTAACGCGGTCGAAAGTACACGACACCAGTTACTGGTTGCCTACTGGCAGCCTCCAGGGGCAACAAAAATTTGTTTTCCATACTTCGTATAATTATTAACCAAGTTTAAATTTATCTGCTCACTAAGAGGTCTAGTCTTATGTTAAAAGTTTAGCGCAATAAGAGAAGTGTTACATTTTTAAACTGTGTACACACTGTTCAACCAAAACAATTTGACCACTGCTCACCGTGACGTTGGTTGCTGCCTGATGGTGTTGCGGGCACATGACGCCGTAAGTAAAGTATGTAAAGCGAGCAGGCACCGACGGAATAACGTTAGAGAAGATATGGTCTGTAAATGGGGAAATCCATTTACATAACCTCCTTTGACAAGACAGATTATTATTGGACAAAGCCTGCAAACGGGTATCTCTAAAACGGCCAAGTTACTCGAATGTTCACGTGCCAGTGTCGTGAGCATCTACGGAAAGAGGTAGACTGATAGTGAAACTACCACTACGGGGCTAGATGGTCGGACGACCATGACTCTTCGCAGAACGTGGGGTTCGGAGGCTTCTCTACTCTGTAAAGTAGGATAGATGCTGACAGTGGCATATCTGCCAGAAGAGCTGATCCACGCACTAGTGTTTAAGGGCACACCGTTCATCGTAGATTGTTGAACATGGAGCTCCGCAGCAGACCACCTCTACATGTCCACATGTTGACCCAACGGTATAGTCAATTACGATTGAAGTGGGCACGGGACCATCGGGAGTCGACCGCCGATCGATGCAAAGGTGTCAGCCCATTGGGTGAATCACGTTTTAGGTACACGAGGTCGACGATCGTTTCCACGAACGCCGTCGTCGAGGTGGAAGGCGGCTCGAAATCTTGCAGCACGCCACGGACGCAGGCTGGTCGGAGCAGTATTATGCCACGGGAGACATTCTCCTGCGTCTGCATGGGATCTATGGTAGTAATCGAAGACTCGGTGAGAGCTGTGCAACTTATGAATCCCTTCATGCTTGATGTCTTCCCCGGCAGCGATGTCATCTTTCAGCAGTATAATAGTCCGGAGCCAGAACGGAGCTACAGTTTGAGGAGCATTATAGTGAACTAACGTTAAGGTATAGCCTATGGAAGCCACTAGGGAAACTTCACCGCATACGAAAATCAGTGGCCCGTTATTTGCGCGAATTACACGACCTGTACGTAGACAGCTAACGCCACATACGTCCACAATCCTACCAACAAACTGTCGGATCCCCGATACGTAGAATCGGTGATGTATTTCGTTTGAAAGACAGGCAAAAAACCAACTAAGCAAGAGGTCATAATGTTTAGGCTTATCAAAAAAATGGTTCAAATGGCTCTGAGCACTATGGGACTCAACTGCTGAGGTCATTAGTCCCCTAGAACTTAGAACTAGTTAAACCTAACTAACCTAAGGACATCACAAACATCCATGCCCGAGGCAGGATTCGAACCTGCGACCGCAGCGGTCTTGCGGTTCCAGGCTGCAGCGCCTTTAACCGCACGGCCACTTCGGCCGGCTTTAGGCTTATCAGTGTATATATTGAGGCAGCATATCTCATGGCGCACAAACTACCCAAAATACAGCATATTAATGTAATATTTGAGGATTAGAGCACGTAGGGCCTTCCAACGAACTTTACACATTGTTTCAAACCTTGTGAAACATTTTCTCGCTGTCACTACCCACAAGATAATGAAAGGAAAAAAAGTTTATCACTTACTACGTTTTCGTTGTTAAAGCAGTAGAACTTCAGCATCAACCATGACGCTTTAATTTATTACGTCTTTACTACAAACTATATTAGCTGCATATTTTTGAGATAACTACATATAAAAGTGGATATAGACCTACCTGCAAAATTATTTCAATGTACTGAATTCAGGAGATACGACTTGTGAGACGTGAAAAACTGACTTTCGTTTATAACGGAGCGCAAATACCCAGATTATAGTCATTCACTGTTTGATAGCGAGAGCACTTACCGACTTCTAACAAACTTTAAGTGTGATTTCAAATCTTTCCTAGTAAAATGTTTAACACACAAATTCATTTCTAAAGTAATCACACGTTTGAAGCTGTCTGGTACTTGTTAGTTTGATTCTTTAAAAAAAGAACGGAGGTGTGTGTTTACTGCTACATTATGATCTCAGTCTTCTCCTATAATTTTTGTCCTTTACGGCTCTCTCTGTTCGGAAAGTAAGAAACGATCGCTCGCGAAACGGAAACCACAGTGACAATCCGATTAAGCTTTCCATAGCTGTGTTGGGCAGTTTCTCTAGTATGCTCGCACGTAGCGTCACGTCGCTCTTCTCAGTTTAGAGTGTACAGTGAGCGCTTAAAGATTCCTGGAAAACAATGTCTCCCGATAACTATGGTTGCCTGCCGTGAGATTTCGCCTGATTTCATGCAACCCTTAATAATGGAACTGTTCTGCATTTCTTTCTTCATGAAAGTTCGCGGCCGCACCTTGCAAGAGCAATGAAGGCCCCGCAGCGCTTTCTATGGGAAGTATTTGATCACCCCTAATATTACCAGGACTTGACTCCCTCTCATTTTCATCTCTGCTCATATGAACTGCTGGCTATGTAGGCAGCATCTTGACAGATACGACAAGCTGCAGTCCAGCGTACAAGCACAGGAGGCTGCCTTCTCTCACGAGGATACTGGAAAGTTGGTACCAAGCAGCGACTGTGTAGAAAAATTGCTGAAAGCTAACTGTTGCGAATAAAACAGTTTTGATTTTCACTGCGGTTTCCATTTCGCTACCGATCGTTCCTTGCTTTCCTAATACCGCTCGCATATGGCAGGAAAAATGACTTCAGTGACTACGCCAGTGGCCTCATATCACCGTAGCGTTCAGCGAACAACGATGGCAATTAGAGGGTGATTGGATGATATATCTTCTGCAGCTGACAGATGTACGTAGTTAGGTAGGTAGATAAGAATTTAACGTCCCGTCGAGAACGAGCTCATTAGTAACGTATCAAAACTCGGATTGCGGAATGATGATGAGGAAGGAAATCGGCTGTGCCCTTCTCAAGGGAACCATACAAGCATTCGTCTTAAGAGACTTAGGAAAATCGAGGAGAATTTAATTCTGGATGATCAGACGGGGATTTGAACCGTCGTCCTCTAGAACGCGATTCTACTGTGTTAGCCACTGTGGCACATCGCTCGGTTTGAGAAATGTAGACAGTCAAACTAGCGTAAACATTCTGACAGCAGGCTCATCCAGATCCTAGCGTTATCGTGTGGGGTACGAGAACTGGCGTATCAAAAGCCCCTTCTCACCACACATTGAGCACCCGTGATACGAGTAAATTGTTAGTGAAACTATACAGGTTTTTAGGCTAATACATAGTTTGCAATCTACATGTTCGAAACAATAACGTAATCAACATACCTGCCACACATTTCAGGCAGTGTTTCCTGTATTTCGTACCGACAAAGCACTATGGGACTTCACATATGAGGTCATCAGTCCCCTAGACTTAGAACTACTTAAAACTAACTAACCTAAGGACAACACACACATCCATGCCCGAGACAGGATTCGAACCTGCGACCGTAGCGGCAGCGTGGTTCCCGACTGAAGTGCCTAGAACCGCTCGGCCACAACGGCCGGTGTTTATCGTGGGACTACCACTTATTCTTCTTGTTGTATGTGGGCGATTTATTGCTCAGTGCTATTAAAGTAAGAGCTCATCTTCAGTGTTCAAGACATTAAATATTTGTTATCTGTGAGAATTCTCTTCGGTCAGGTAGGTAGCTTAGTTCAGCGATGCAGAACTACAAATGAAACCAGAGGTAGGGTTTGACTAGGGTGGAGGAAGGAGGAATCATTCAGTTGTTCTAGGAATTATCCAAGGTTCACCTCCAATTGTTTATGGAGAACACTGAAAGCTTAGGTACCCGTGAGTGAACGAGTATTTCAAATCTGCGAGTCCATTTTCGTAACCACAGCACCACCTCCCTGGATTTCAAACAAGTAATAAAGTATAGATTGTGCCCTGTGTTTGGTTATGATATGGGCTAGTGTTAAGTGAAAATACAGCCATGATGAAAAACGTTGGGCACGTTTAATTTAACCACCTCTTCTGCACGGCCCTTAAATGACAAGTAAAAATCTGGAGTCATCAGTACATCGTGCCACGGCGAACTATTTAATTCGATACGGCAATAAGATAAGCTCCTTCACAAATGGCAGTCCTCTCCATTCCTTTACTCGAAAATGAAGTGTGTGCGTTCTCGCACGTGTGTGTATGTGTGTGTGTTGGGGAAGGGACGGGGGGGGGGCAGAGGGGGAAATCGATAAGGCGTTTCATCAATACACCTCAAATAAACAATGAATGGTTCCTTCAAAAAGACCACGGCCGATTTTAGTCCTTCTTTTTCCAAACGGTGCGTATGCTCCGCTTGTAACGACCTCAAGGTAATCGGGACGTTAAGCTTTAAGCCAGTTTCCTCTTCGCCTCACGGGTCACGGGTTCATAGAGCTATTCTTGTCATGCGGGATATGGGATGGGAAGAGGTAGGGAGAGACGAGAGGGTAAACTTGAGAAGGAACAGTCGCTCTTAACGGAACAAAATCGACAGATGTATAGATAATATCCGGAGTACCAGAGGCAAGTGTAACAGGACAATTGCTGTTTACAATGTATATAAATGATCTAGCAGAAAACGTCAGATGTTCTTTATGGCTATTCACAGATGATACAGTTGTCTATACCAAAGTGGCAACGCCAGAACATAGTAGTAAGAAACTGCAGAACGACCTGCGCAGAATGAGTGGTACAGGCTCTGGCAGTTGACCCTGAACGTAAATAAATGTAATGTATTGCGCATATATATGAAAAGAAGTCCACTGCTGTATAGCTACACTATTGATGACAAACAGCTGGAGACAGCGTCTACCGTAAAATATCTGGGCGTAAGTATCAAGTGGAATGACCACATAAAACAGATAGTGGGAAAAGCAGATACCAGACTCAGATCGGTCGGAAGAAACTTAAGGAAATGTACCTCATCCTCGAGACAAGTGGCTTATAAGACGCTTGTTCGCCCGATTCTTGAATATTGTTGGTCTGTCTGGGATCCCTATCAAGTAGGACTGATAGAGAAGATCCAAGGAAGAGCGGCGCGTTTCGCCACGGTATCGTTCAGTTGTCAAGAGAGCGATACGGAGATGCTAAACCAACTTTACTGGCAAACGTTACAAGAGGCGCATTGTGCATCACGGAGAGATTTACCACTGAAATTTTGGGACAGCACTTTTCAGGAATCGGATATTACTTCCCCCCACACACATCTCCACGAAGAGAAAATTCGAGAAACAATACAGAGGCTTACCGTCAATCATTCTTCCCACGCACTATTCGCGAGTGGAACAAGGTTGGAGGGATCAGATAGTGGTACCGAAAGTACCCTCCGCCACACACCATTAGGTGGCTTTCGGAGTATGATGTAGATGTAGAAGGAACAGTAGAGGTGGAGGTTTAGGCAATCTCGTTAACCGTCTTGGCCTTGAGTTAGGACACAGCGTCATTATGTTATGTTCATGTAATGAAACCGCAACTGGTTCGCTATCTTCATACAAACCGGGTTTGCGGCCACTGGAGATAGGAACCCGTCTGACACACGTGGAGTTGAGTAAAACAGGGCGCCCGTGGAAGACCTACAATTTGTTTTGTCAAGGTGAACCACGGTTGCTGCTGACTCAAACATTAGAATACCATTAACTCTTTTGAAACGAGGACGAAAAAAATACAGTTTGTGTAAGCAGTTTAACAGGACAAACCGCCACGCATAGCCAACGTATAATGCCTTTACCTTTTCCTACGAACGGATGGATGTTAATTGTTCTGCGCCCGGATTCTATTCCCGACTGGGTTGGAGATTTTCTCCGCTTAGGGACTTCGTGTTTGTGTCGTCTTTATCATCATCGCTTCAGCCTCATCGACACGCAAGTCGCCGAAGTGGCGTCATCCAAAAGACTTGCACCAAGTGATCAGGTCTACCTGCTGGAAGACCCTCACCATACATTTCATTTTCACTTAATGGTGTTTGAATAAAAACAACCGCGTCACTTATATAACTCACAAAAATGTTCCCCAATCGAAAATATTTTACAATCTCTGATAGGAGTCGGTTGCACAGATAAAAGTCAATCGAGCTGCCTAATCGATTGGAAATGCCAAAACAGCAGAAGAGTACGTAGATGTTACTGATGCCAACCACGACAGATTGCCTTCCAAAGTTTCTCATTTCCCACAATGAATAAATCTGCTTCAGCTTTACTTGACGTATCCCTCATTTGGATAAAATCTTATACACGACCCGTGTTTCAGATTGTAAATTTCACCTTCAGGCACTACAAAAAACAGGGGAAAAAATTAATTGATATTGAAAGTGCGCATATAAATATGAACTTCAGGTCAGTTTGTACCTTGTAGTTCACATCTGTCTGGGCCCTTTTAACGTTAATTAATTTTATGAAGAGTCCCTCTAAGGCTTTTTCTTTAACCTGAAGATGGGATTTACAGCCTGAATCCCGGGTCGTGTTCGTGATTTTATCCAAATAAAGGGTTTGTCAAGTAAAACTGGAGCAGATTCATTCGTCATGAAAAGCTACGGCGACAGTTGCGGATGTCCCGCAAAGATGATATATCCCATTCTCACTCATAAAGGTTCGATTCAGTTGATTTCCAACGACGATTCGCTATCTCATCATTGGCGTCATTGGAAAGCATGTAGTACAATACGTTACATAGTTGCGACAACAATTATTCTCAATTAAACTTTCGATGTTTGTTGGACAAGCAAAGAACTTGAACACTGAGACCTTAGTCTGCCACCCAGCAGTATGTTCTAGATCCATCTTTGCTATGTAATTATTCCTTATATTTGCTGTTGTGTCTACGAATAGAAGATTGAATCGAGTATCACACTGCCTTATTTCTTTCTGCAAATAATTTCATATTGGTGGGCGTAGTTTATTTGTATAGTCGCCTACTGTCGTGGAAGAACCAACGGAGAAAGGCGGGATAATAATTTCGGAAAGTTACAAAGGGTGTTTGCGGTTTAAATGCCCTGTTCTTTTGCTGAAGATAGGCTGCAGCCGATCAGCCACATATGGGAACTTTTATCGAGTAGGATGTGGGTTCTTTGAGTGCCCTCCTAGTCTATCTCCTCGTAAATTAAATATATTGACCGTCATAGAATGATACGCGGACACATAGTCTTCACACGTCGTGCCACACCGCCACGCCCTACGTCTATAGCTGGTACTGCGTATTGTTGACAGAGAAATAAATTCTCACCTAATTTAATAATTAAAAAACGGTCTTGATCGCAAATTTCTTTTAATCGGAGCAGTCAGTTCAGCATCGTGGATCGGCGCAGCCTGCTCCATGGAAGTCCACCTGCCGTTCTGGAGTCTGAAGAATCCTTAAGGATGGAAACCAGTCATTGGGATTAAAAGAAATTTGCGATCAAGACTGTTTTATAATTATTATATCAATATAAGATCGCTGGTAATGTTTTCAAAAAATTATCTCACCTAATTACTTCATTGATCATATTGACCTGTGTCACCAGTGTTGGTATCTGCTTAGTGTGTTGATTCGATCGGTACTGGACTCGGGGGAGAGTATGTAAACCTATGGTAACCTATGCACAATGAACTTAGAACATAAATGTTATAAAGCTCAATAAAATATTAGGTGGGTGGAAATGTGGTGCTATAGAAAAATGCTGAAGATTAGATGGGTAGATCACATAACCAATGAGGAGGTATTGAACAGAATTGGGGAGAAGAGGAGTTTGTGGCACAACGTGACTAGAAGAAGGGATCGATTGGTAGGACATGTTCTGAGGCATCAAGGGATCACCAATTTAGTATTGGAGGGCAGCGTGGAGGGTAAAAATCGTAGAGGGAAACCAAGAGATGAATACACCAAACAGATTCAGAAGGATGTAGGTTGCAGTAGGTACTGGGAGATGAAGAAGCTTACACAGGATAGAGTAGCATGGAGAGCTGCATCAAGCCAGTCTCAGGACTGAAGACCACAATAACAACAAAATATTGGGCCATCTTTCTCACATAAAACATCAGAATGTCACCGTGGAATGGGTTTAACAAGCCATGCAAATGGCGCCAGCTGCCCACGCATTCCACACACACTATGTGACCAAAAGGATCCAGACACGCCCATGCGGAAGTGACCACTAGATGCCACGAGAGGCGAATCCGCCAGTATAAAAGGAAGCAGGGAGTATCGCATTGTCAGAAAAGAAGCAATAACAGGGGACTAGGTCGATCATATGAGCTCAGCGACAGCGAACGAGAATTAGTCATTGGGTGTCACCTCTGCAACAAATCCACCAGGGACGTTGCAACACTTCCAGTGCTGCCAAAATCGCCTGTTGGTGATGTTACTGGGAAGAGGAAACGCCAAGAAATAACCACAGATAAACCAAGCCCAGCAGATTTCGTGTTCTTACGGACAGAGATCGTAGCGCGTTGCGGAGAGTAGTTGTAAAAAAATTGTATGAAATATACAGAAGTAATCACTCGTGAGTTCCAGAGAGATACCAGGAGGCTCGCTAGCACAGTGAGTGTGCGTAGGGAGTTCAAAGAACGGAGTACAGTATTCGAACAGCCACACATTTCTGTAGTCACTGCCCAGTGGCGCTTGGAGAAGTGTCAAAGCGACGGTTGTGCACAGTGGATGAAGGAAACGAGTGCAGAATCGTGTTACACCCCGTGGCAATTCCACCGAAGGGTCTGGGTTTGGCGAATGCTTGGAAACGTTATCCCTGCCATCATGTGTAGTGCCAACAGTGTAGTACGGACACAGTGTTACAGCAAGGGTTATTTTTCGTAGTTAGATTGTGGTTCCCTTACTGCGCGTAAGAAAACGCTAAATGAACACTATGTAAATTGAAGATGGGGGGGGGGGGGAGGGGGAGATACGAAAAGGATTATTGATGTCAGCTGCGTCGGGACATTACGCGTAATCGGCGGCGACGAGTGAAAATGTGTATAGGACGGGGATTAGAATTCTGGAGCTCCCGCTTACTAGGCAGGTGTTATCCCAACTGCGCGGACTTCGCGGCATGCCTCACGGCCGCCCAACATTCACTCGGAGAGCGACCTACCCGCTGTCCCTGCCCCTTTCCTCCATGCTCGCAACGCTGAGATTCCCGAAAGAACAGACACTAAGCGTTCATATAAAGGATATGAACAAATTTTACAGCGTTGTGTACTTCGTATAGCAGTGGAACAAATCGTAGGCGATGGTTATTTGTATCAGCGTGACAATGCACCGTGTCATAAAGCAGCAGGTGCGAGGCAATGGTTTGTTGAGTATAAAACTCCACAGATGCAACGTCCATTTCGCTCCAGCCCTCAGCGTTCAAAATCTCTGCCTTCTTTAGTTTCGGCTCCTTAGGAAGAATCGGCTGCCATTTCTCCACAGACCTTCAGACGCATCCTACATTAATGTCCACTAACGGGTGGTTGGATGCTTTCGATCAGACAAAGTTGAGCTGTGTCGAGCTACCAATACAGGGTGTTTCAAAAAGGACTTCACATCTTTAAATATTCAAATAAATTTATTGAAAGAAGATATAGGCTGGGTTTAGCGTTATTTTGCAGGGAAACATATCAAAATTTTTTTACTTTAAACTAAAGATGTTGTATGTGGCTTCCTTGGTTATCCTGCACACATCCCATCGGACGCCAATTTCTCCCAAAACTCGCTGTAGCGTTGCAGGTGTAACTGGCTCAGTGGCGCCGTAAATTCTTGCTCTAAGTTCAGGCAGAGTAGCCGGCACAGGAGGTAGGAACACGATATCCTTGATGAATCCGCATAAAAATAAAATCGAGTGGTGTCAGGTCTGGGGAACGTGGGTGCCATGCAATTGGCGCATCACGGCCAATCCATTGACCTGGAAAGCTGTCACTGAGAAGATCCCGGACGTCAGCCAAGTAGTGCGGTGGTGGTGCACCATCTTGCAACAAATGAACATTTCGTTCTTGGTCATTCTTATCGGTCTGTGGTATCAAAAACTGTTGTAACAAATCCCGGTACACTATCCCGTTGATGGTTCTCTTACAGAAGAAAAGGGGCCGTACATTTTGTTCTTGCTCAATGTACAAAAAACGTTCAGTTTAGGGCTATAACGAACATGTTGCACTTTTTTATGTGGATTTTCACTGCCCCAAATCCTAAATTGCCACTTGAGCGAAAAATCGACTCGTCAGAAAAGATTATTTTGTCCAAGAAATGTTTATCCTCAAGTAATCGATTTAACATATCCGCACAGAATTTCTTATGAGCAATTTTACCAATGTCTTTTATTCCTTGTACGATCGTCTTATCTGTACAGTTTCAAATGCAAACGTTTTCGCAACACACGCCGAACAGATGTATGTGGGATTTGCAGTTCGCGAGATGCACGCCGGGTCGATATCGTAGACTGTTGACAAAACGTTGTCTCACTCGCTCAAAGACGTCGTCAGATGTGCTTGGACGACCTGATGATTTCCTATGTCTTACCGAGCATCTTGTTTCTACAAATTTGTAGGCCTACTAGGGGAACTTTAGCGCACTGGGTATGGAAATTACGCTGAACTGTTGTCGCCGACTTCGATTCTTAAAACCACAACACACAGCTAGCACGCTCGGGTCCAGTGAAGGCATCCATCTTTAACGCAACTGCCGCTAGCGCTCCTTACGGAGCGATTCGGCACTAGCAAACTACGCAAGACAAAACTTGATGTATTTCCCTACAAATTTACACTACAATCACCTCTGTAGGCACTATGAATTAATTTATATGAATTTTCAAAGTTGTAAAGTCCTTTTTGAAACACCCTGTTTAGTCTGACACAGGAGTATACGAGCAACAGCTCAGGCGGAACACACCATTGCCACTGCA
Source organism: Schistocerca piceifrons (assembly GCF_021461385.2). NCBI lineage: Eukaryota > Metazoa > Arthropoda > Insecta > Orthoptera > Acrididae > Schistocerca > Schistocerca piceifrons. The sequence continues at coordinate 382,530,364 of NC_060142.1, forward strand.
TGTGAGTAACCGGTCCGCTGCTCGCGGAGTGGTTGGAAATAGCGCAGAAAGGATCAGATCGAAATGTAGCAAAAATGTCAGCGTTCAAGTAACTCCGTCTGCTTTCTTTTATTCTCGGGGTTTAAGTAAGAACTCAGTAACATCTTTCAACACTTGAAGGAAATCTACACAACAGTGGTTCACTATACCGTCCCAGAACCATCACTGTGGTCGCCACTTGTCTGTATTGTTACCTCGCGCTCTGAGAGTCAATTTCTTACAAGCTAGGGCTTCGTATAAGAAAGTATAAAAAGAAGAAAGACTAAGCTTTACAATCACAAAAAGCAGGGAGAAAGAGAGGGGGGGGGGGGGGGGAGGGAGGGATTGGTGGCACTGTGTTACTTAAAATAGCTTACAATAGTAGTCTCAAAAAATTGACTATCGTTTCTTTAAATATTTTCTTGGTCACTTAGTTTAACGTTGATATATTTCTTTTTCTTCCCATGTATTGCAGGGGACTGCTAAAAATTAAAAGAAAAGGAAAAGGCACAGTTGTATTACGAGTGGACTAAAAGAAATTTATTGTTTTAGAAGACAAGTACACATAGTACCTAAAAAGTATAACTTGGAAACTATTAGAAAAAGAAAACTGTGGTTTGTTGTAAAACGCGAAGCAGCTCTCAAAGGTTTTTTCCTTTCTTTTGACCTTTGTTATGCATTTTACTGGGTTTGCATCGAATAGCAACAGACCAGGAGAAGGTTTACAGAGCCCAAATCTATGACAATGATACAGCAGAAATATTGGCGCCAGAATCGGAGGACACCACAGGCAAAATCAAACATGATGAGGTGGTAAAAAAAACTTTAAAAGGCAATTCGAAACCTTTGCTCCAAGTCCCCCTGTGTCTCAAGTACCTGATGACATAGTGTAAGCTGCATTTCAAAGCAGCCTCCAGAAGTCAGATAAATTGTTCCTGAAGTGTTACATAAGCGGTTACGCCTTTTTGTGAACGAAGTCCAAATGGTCTAGGCACTGCAACCAAACAATTGTCCTCTGCCGTACGGATTCTCGTGTTCCGTGCTGGCTTTTGTAGATGCTTGTAACCTAATAAAGTGCTTGTTTTCAGATAAAGCAACTTCCCACGTGTCTGGACCTATGAATCGCCACAACATTAGCATCTGGAGCTCTGAAAACCGACACAACCAATGTGAACGTATCCGTAATAGCTGGAAACTTAATGTTTGATGTGGCGTAATGCACAGTAGAGTGATAGGTCGATATTTTTTCGCAGAGAGAAGCGTAACGGGTACTTCTCTTTGGTAAATGTTTGACTGGCCGCTGTCCCGTATCCACGGTGAATCAACAGAGATAAATTTCCGTTGCCGTCATTCCCTTATTCAGCTGATCGTTGTTCGTATTCGCAACTGCCAATACATTTCATGCCTCTCTTCGTGAGGTTATGTCAAGGATCACATGTACAAAACACCAGGCAATGAAATTAATACCCTTCCTGCACGAATCACTGAAGCAATGAGAGCTGTTAATGGTGCAGTGCTAGTTCGTGCATGAACAGAACACGAATATTGCCCCGATGTTCTACGAGCGACGAAGGGAACACATTTTGAGACTCTGGCGTAACAGAAAGAAAATTTGAGTGCTGCTAAATATTTTACAACAAACCTCGGTGGTCTGTCTCTACTAGTTCCAAATCGAATAGTGGAAAATCCAGGATGGAACAACAACACTATTATGAAACGAATACACTGCTACTCACCGTATAGAGCAGACGCCGAGTCGTAGACAGGGACAACAAAAAGAATGCTATATATTAGGGCCTTCGGCCAAAAAGTCTTCTTCTAGAGTATAAAAAACACTCATTCACACAAGGCCAACTCACACACGTGAGCGCCTCAGCGACCAGAGACAGTGGTCACGCGTGTGTAAGTTGTGCTTTTGTGAATGAATATGTGTTTTGTATTCTAGAAAAAGGGTTTTAGCCGAAAGCTCCAATGCGTGGGAGCCTTCTCTTTGTGCCTCTTTACGGCTCAGTGTCTCCTCTATATGTTGAGTAACAATCTTTCCTTTCCATAATATCGTAGATTCATATCGATTTTTTTTTTAATTATAGCGCGAGTGTATTAGGTCTACAACTTTGCTTCCGACATTTTGCAATAGACGGCAGTAGTGGCAAGTCGGGTTCAGGTGACTGGTCATAGGTGTAATACATTAAGCTTAGGCATCTGTAAACATAATGCCATAAAATATTAGTCGATTTGTGATTGCATCATAAGGTTATTCTCGATTAAGTACGTCAACTTACATACCCATTTCTCGCCATTTGCAGCAAGTTTTAATTTTCTCCTTTAACATGAAGAAATTTACAGCTGTGTCTTTCAAAATGCTGGATAAGACCAATGGTGAGGGAACTATTAGTGGAAGAACGCGCAGAGAATGTTTTCAACGCCTTAAGAACGGTGATTTTGATGTCGAAGACCAGCATGGCGGGAGAAGACAGAACGTTTTCTTAGCTACTGAAACAAACGAAGACAGTCACAGGACATCATTATCGAAAGCAATGGAAACACAAACGGCCACAATACAGCGATAGACACGTAAAGGTAATTTTGCAGCAGGTCAGTGCTCGACCCCATGTCGCAAAACGCGTCAAAATACAGTATACATGGAAACGTTTAAATGAGAATCCTTCCCGCCGTATTCTCCATACGTTGCTCTCTCTGACTACCAGCTTATTCGATCAGTGGCATACAGTCTGGCTGACCACACTTCCGATCATATGAACAAGTGCAAAACTGAATCGATTCATGGATCCCCACAAAAGACGCCCAGTTCTTCCGCTATCCGAAAAATGGGAGAATGTAGTGGCCAGCGATGGGACATAATTTTTTTGTAAGTTTTACGCAATAAAGCCCCGAACTTCCAGAAAAAACGGCGGAAGCAAAGTTGTAGACCTAGTATTAACTCCTTGCACATTATGCGTACTCAGCATATGTTCGGAGTAATGTGGGGAATACTCGAAAAAAAGAAAAGATTTAGGTATTTAAAAGAAATGACTGTTACGCTACAGGCGTAATATGAAGCGCAGGGGGTGGGAGGGAGGGGTGGCGAGTACACTGTTCAGAGTTTTGTTAACAAGCACTTCCTCTGTCAGTTTTGATGGTCTACGAATAGATTTTCGCTATTACATTTTGCTCAGAGAATACTGAATAGTCTGAAAATTACGGTAGCTGCCGCCTCGTTTTTATGACACCTGGACATGGCAGTGAAATTCTGTTAACGAGGAGACATCGGAGACGGGAATATAATGAGCTGCAAGTGGCGTTATTTTATTGGTGCACACTTTACGGTGTCATTATGCGCGCACTTATGCGGTTACACGCTTATGAAGATAACAAGCAGAGAGACCTACTTGTAAGGTAATGCTTCACCTGGCAGTGATCAGCTTTATGAGAACAGCCATTTCACTTCCTTAACTGCAACGGTAGTACAAAATCAATACCGCAGGGAGAAATAAATTACACTTAAATGACGTACAAGCAGTATTTCCAGCTCTTGATGACAGCACTCTTTATGCATTTGTGGCAATAAAGAACATTACAACTCGTCAGACATGAATCTCTTCTAGTCACTTGAGTCGAGACGTTGTTATTATTTCAGTTATTGAGGCACATAAAGAATGACGTCGTACCGGTGGTTGTCATTACTTGTATCTGTTCTGAGTGTAATAAGGTTTCGTTGGTGTTACAGACCGTTTTGTGGGTGTGGTGGTTTGGCGGCTAGAGCACTAGGCTGCGGCTCTGGAGGTCTCGGGTTCAGTACTTGATAGGCGTGAGATTTTTCCACATTCCAGTCCCTCCAGGACGGCCCCAGATACACTCATCCTTCTACCAACTGGAGGTCTTTTTCTGGGGACAGGGCTTGGGGCAGGCAGAAGGCAGCCGGGGCGATGGGCTCGCCGTCCTCATCCTAGCGCCCTGGAGAAGATGCACTGCACTTTACTTCCTTTTATAGACCATTTTGTGCGCCCAAGATGACATCTTCATTTACAGAGAAACAGTAGTACCATTGACACTATTTTCGCCGGCCGCGGTGGTCTCGCGGTTCTAGGCGCGTAGTCCGGAGCCGCGCGACTGCTACGGTCGCAGGTTCGAATCCTGCCTCGGGCATGGATGTGTGTGATGTCCTTAGGTTAGTTAGGTTTAAGTAGTTCTAAGTTATAGGGGACTGATGACCACAGCAGTTAAGTCCCATAGTGCTCAGAGCCATTTGAACCATTTTTGAACCAACACTATTTTCACTCTTTGTTGGTTCTATCAAGTGCCAGGTTATTTTCTACACCAAATCTGCGCTACAACTTAAATCTGCTCTTCGCCACAACTTTGTAGAACGAAACTGACTTTTCCCGTAAAATTTTACATATATACACTGCAAATACTTCAAATAAAACTACCAATTTCCACAACTTTGAACATCATGGAATCCACGCAAGGGATTTTTATGAGCAACATAAGTTGAGTTTTGTATTAGCAAGTCACTCTGACAGTCAAAAATTATATGTTTTAATCGTTTTTCTCGTGGCAGTTTAAACAGAGTCTTGCAAATTTTATGCCAACTGTTCTTATTTCTACATAAAGCACTCTGCCAAAGACCAGCTTAAATCTGTAACTCTGATTCACTGACAACTGATATCCCCCCCTCCTCCCCCCTACTCGCCCCTCACTGTCACAAGTTGGCCGAGTAGAATGCAGCAGTAGCAGTAACTGAAGTTTATAGAGGTAATTGCGAGCAGGAGTACAACCACTCGAGCCCCCTCCCAAGCGTGGCGTGGAACAGGCAGTTAAAGTAAAAGAAGACATTTCGACGCTGGCGCACCAGAGCGTACGGCGTGGCGCTAAATCTGAGCTGTTAGTGCCGCTCCGGCAGCCCGGCGCGCTTGGCCGGCAGCGTGTGAAAGAAAACGCCTCCGACAATCGGCGAGGCGATTGCCGCACATAGTAATAGCGCCGGCAACTTGAGGCAAACAGGGCGAGAAGCTAACAAAGTACTCGTACTCTCTTAACGTCCACATATCACGCGATTTCAACGAGGAGAGGCTGGATTATTCATATAGCGTGGCGTAGCAGCTACTGCAATCTTTCCATTTAGTCTTTGCATGTTTCTCTGTTACCACCGCCTCACAAGAATCCCTGACAGCATAACACAGTTACCGAGCTCAGCCGTCTTCATTTTCTTTGGTGATATTTCCCTTTTTCCGCGGTCACACTAGTCGAACCATGGGTTTGGTGCATGGTGCACCTATATACAGGGTATCATCTAACGTTACCGCTGGATATATTTCGTAAACCACATCAAATACTGACGAAACGATTCCACAGTCGAACGTGAGGAGAGGGGCTAGTGTAATTGTTTAATACAAACCATGCAAAAATGCACGGAAGTATGATTTTTAATACAAATCTACGTTTTTTAAATGGAACCAAGTTAGTTTTGTTAGCACATCTTAACATATAAACAAATACGTAATCAGTGCCGCTTGTTGCATTGTAAAATGTTAATTACATCCGGAGATATTGTAACCTAAAGTTGACGCTTGAAACCTCCGACGTTCAGTTGCGTGTTGTAACAAACACGGGCCACGGTCGGCGAGCAGCATCTGCAGGGCATGTTTACGATGACGACCGTGTTTACGAATGTGGCTGTAGTGCACTGTTGTGGTTTGGTCTAGCTGTCGCAGTGTCCGCATGTAGCGTTTGCTGCTATTGTTATTCTGCATTCGTCTCCGCACGCAGACCAACTGTAGTACACCGTGTTACCAGACGTCTGTGATAGTGTAGTGTTGTAGGAACTGTGACCATGGTGTATTCGAACTCTGAAAAGGCGGAGATGATAACTATGGCGAGTGTCGACGAAATGCAGCTGAAACCTGCAGGGTGCATGCAGAACGGTACCCGGACAGAGAGCATCCAACGTGCAGCACATTGCAAAACATCTACCGCCAACTGTATGCAACAGGTATGGTCGTAGCACGCAAACGGGTCCGTAACAGGCCCGTCACAGGAGAAGCGGGTGCAGTTGGTGTGTTAGCTGCTGTTGCCATGAACCCACACATGAGTACACGGGACATTGCGAGAGCCGGTGGACTGAGTCAAAGTAGTGTCATGCGCATACTGCATTGTCACCGCTTTCACCCGTTTCATGTGTCGCTACATCAGCAATTACATGGTGATGACTTTAATCATCGAGTGCAATTCCGTCAATGGGCATTAACAGAGAATGCGTTGCAGTTCTACCTGTTTACCGATGAAGCGGGTTTCACAAACCACGGGGCAGTGAATCTACGGAACATGCATTACTGGTCCGCGGACAATCCTCTCTAGCTCAGACAGGTAGAGCGACAGCGAGCGTGGACCGTAAATGTATGGTGCGGAATCACTGGCGACCACCTCATTGGTCCTCACTTCATTGCAGGGGCCCAAACAGCTGCAACATACATCGCGTTTCTACAGAATGATCTGCCAACGTTGCTCGAAAATGTCCCACTGGAAACGCGTCGACGTATGTGGTATCAGCATGATGGTGCACCTGCACATTCCGCAATTAACACTAGGCTGACCCTTGGCAGGATGTTCGACGGGCGTTTCATACGACGTGGAGGACGCATAAATTGGCCAGCCCGTTCTCCTGATCTCACACCTCTGGACTTCCTTCTGTGGGGTACGTTAAAGGAGAATGTGTACCGTGATGTGCCTACAACCCCAGAGGATATGAAACAACGTATTGTGGCAGCCTGCGGCGACATTACACCAGATGTACTGCGGCGTGTACGACGTTCATTACGCCAGAGATTGCAATTGTGTGCAGCAAATGATGGCCACCACATTGAACATCTATTGGCCTGACATGTCGGGACACACTCTATTCCACTCCGTAATTGAAAACGGAAACCACGTGTGTACGTGTACCTCACCCCTCATGGTAATGTACATGTGCGTCAGTGAAAAAGACCAATAAAAAGGTGTTAGCATGTGGACGTAATGTGCTGTTCCAGTCTCTTCTGTACCTAAGGTCCATCACCGTTCCCTTTGGATCCCTGCGTAATTCGGTGCTCTCCGATACACACGATCGAACAGCGGAGGAGTGGTACTCAAGCGTCAACTTTAGGTTACAATATCTCCGGATGTAATTAACATTTTACAATGCAACAAACGGCACTGATTACGTATTTGTTTATATGTTCAGATGTGTTAACAAAACTAACGGGGTTCCATTTAAAAAAAACGTAGGTTTGTGTTAAAAAACATACTTCCGTGCATTTTTTTATGGTTTGTATTAACCAATTACACTAGCCCCTCTCCTCACGTTCGGTCTGTGGAATCGATTAGTCAGTATTTGATGTGGTTTACGAAATATATCCAGTGGTAACGTTAGGTGACTCACCCTGTATATGATGTCAGAAGAACGCTACATTAAACTAATCTTCATGTCACCTGTAGCAGGATGGTGTAATGACTTTGGTGTGTCTTCCTATCTCAATTTTCCCGTTTTACTCTAAAGCAAATATATGGAAATTAAATATCTACCAAGACAAATTATTGCGAGTAACATGTACCGAAAATCGACTGCAACGAAGAATGCTTATCAAAATGTCGCAGATCAGGTAACTAACTTGCTGAAATTTGTTGACAAAATAACTTTGACAAATGTTCAAATGTGTAAGAATTCCTAAGGGACCAAACTGCTGAGGTCATCGGTCCCTAGATTTACACACTACTTAATCTGACTTAAAGTAACTTATGCTAAGAACAACACACACTCACCCATGCCCGAAGGGGGACTCGAAGATCCAGCGGAAGGGGCCGCGCAATCCGTGACACGCCGCCTCAAACAGCGCGACCACTCCGCGTCGCTTGTGGCAAATATTTTACTTCGTATCCAGCTCAGAAACTCGTGGAATATTAACTATTGAAGATTACTTAGCACTGATTCGGATCTAACCATAGACCAGGAAACGGGTTAGAACATTCTTGCTTACGAAATTAGGCAATGTCTTTTAGCTTTAATAACTCTATTATCTCGAATCAAGTATTGGCCTCTTATTTTTCTTGTACGTTTGTCACGCATTGTCGATGGGTCAGCATCGTTATTAACGGATGTGGCATGGTTCGTTTAAGGGACGGCCCGATACCCTTCCTCACACCAAACCGTTGGCAGTGCAAGGAGTGCCAAGGGGTAGGTTCAGTTGCCTAGTGGGAAAGGGTTTTATTCCGCCGCCGCGCACATTAGCCACTTTCCTTGTGGATTTGTCAGGACTGTGTCATACAACTATTTATGGAGTGTAATGAAGGTGAGTGTGTGTGTAGTGTGGTGTTATCATCTCGTATTATGATGATGAGAGAAGGAGTAGGTTCAAACGCGGTGCCGGCACACAGCATATCCTCTCGAACAGCACGCAGAGGACAGCCAGGATTAGCGTCCGCACCCGACGGATCCATCACTGTCAACAGTGGCACATGCCTTCCCTTCGTGAGACACTCCAAACCGGTTTGGAATTTAACCCAGGACTTAGGTGCTAGGTGGGGTGATCTGAAACTTTACGCCGCTACTTGTCCTCCCCTTGTCGGCCAAATGCTGGCAGTGAGTATTTCATCCACCACCAGTATTTGAACTGGCTTACCTCCGAGTCGAGGTCCAGCGCAAAGACCTACGTTAGCGACCGCGCCTATGGAGATGAGCCGGTGAAGTCTACTACTGTCGTATCACCCAATTGCGCAACATCTTCGAAAAGAGAGATGAAGTAGGGGACGAGTTACCAAAGGTACTGAATTAAGTTATCTATTGTTAAAAACTCATTATTTTGATCTTGAAGAAAACTAAGTATTTTATAAGCTGCGATTTACTCCCCACTGTTATCAAGACGCGGGGCATGTCCTTCAGGAAACTACAGCCACAGGAACTGGTTGTACACGGGCGAATCCAGAGGTTTCTGAATTATTGTCGCGTAATTTCTAGTCATTTCACGACCTGCAAAGTAGCAGTGATATCACTATCAGTTCCTTTCGTGTGTAGCTTGTCTACAGCGCGTGTAGAATCCGGTCAATAAGGAAAGCATTGTTCCTTTAGCCACTTATAAACGAGCGTTACTAAATACTTAACGACACCAAGGCCGTGTGATAAGAACCAAAAAGACAGTTAAACGGTCGAGATATCAAACTTGTTTCCATTTCTCTTTCGTCCTCATCATCAATGCCGACATGATACTTTACTCAACACTCACCCGTCACAGTCAGCTAGACCAAGAGCAGAAAGTACCGCAAGCTGCCCAACGGCAGCGAGTATGGAAAGCCATTCCGTTTCATTGATATCCATCTGGCTGCACTGCCACGAGACAACGCTCTGATGAAGACCACTGCAATACTGTCGAAACGTCTTCTATTTAGTATCTTAATTATTTCAGGAGACGCAGTATCTCCAGAAAGCTTTTAATGAAATTCAAGCCTGCTACGCGAGCCCATGCGTTAATAATAATATTTTCGAATTAGGTGGTAGAATCCTGAGAGATATACCATGCAACTTTTTTACACTACATCTGTATTTAATACTGGAATTTAGCGGTTTCATGGATTTACTTGCTTCAATGACTGTAAGCTTCAAATACATAATAGCATTAATAACCAGAGATGACTACGCCAGTGATTTGCTACTTGATGGCTTTAAACTTTTCCAAGTCTATTATTCAAAACACATTCTTTTCGTATTTTTTCGTCACAATAGAAAAGGAAGTGGAAATAAGTATTTCGTCCCCTTATACTCTTTGATTACATTCATTCGGCTTTCGATGACCTACATTTCAAGTCAGTTTATCTACTACCGCTAGATCCGATGTTTAAATTTATCTATCTTCGATAGCGAAACACACACACACACACACACACACACACACACACACACACACACACACAGCTTGAAGTGTTTCATGACATCGGTTGGGCTTTACCTAAGCCACAGAACAGATTTTACGAAAGTAACCGCATAGTAAGTTCCGTTGGCTGCTTAAAAAATAGATGGCTAGAAGATGGAACTTTCCGGAGAAAGAAGCTGTGTAACAGCCGGGAACTATACAGCTGCATTCTGCTTTCTGAGCATCTGGGTCACCGCAGCCTGTCACTGAGAGGGACTTATCTCGTATCGCATCTGGTGTTCCGGGCACGGCCAGCAGGCCGCGTCATCGGCTACGATACAATCGCCCGGCAACGACGTCACCCCAGTCCTCCGGTTCTCGTTCATTTTCGTAACCGACACTTCCTGACTTTTTCTATTAATTTGGACAGATTTATCGGCAGGTTTACTTTATATCGCTTCCTGGTTGTACTGTTTTGTCTACTGCTAGCTCTTCACTGTCTCTAATATTTCCACACTGCATATGGAGTTAAAACGGTAAAACAATTTGTTTTCAGTTTTTGAGTCGCCTGTCTCAGTCACTTCTTGTGCAAACGAATGAATAATTCCTTTGGCAGGTTCACACAAAATTGTTCGCTTCATCGGTGTCAAACATAAGCTGCTGCTCAGTCATCAGAAGTCCATGATACCAGCATACTGTATCCCAAAAATACATACTTTTTTCCATTGGAAAACTTGTTAGCCGATTTGGTGTGTTTCCATCAGTTATAATTCCCCCAAGTATATTACGACTTTTTTTCTTCAGTTAGATCGTTTCAGACTGATGTCGCCTTTTAGAGGCCATACTTTTATTACGATGTTACCGCATCGCTCGTGGAGAGATATTCGACGCACTACACAGAGATATTTTTCCAGTGAGACGTCACTGAGTGCAAAGTTGGAATTCACTACAAAACATGTAATTCTTAGTGGATCCTCTTCAACTTGGGCCATTCTACAGAGGAGCGCCACGCCCTCGGTTTATGGGTTGTCCGTCTGCGGATCGCTCACGAAGGTATTCGAACTGCAAACCCCTTTTACGCCATTCTTCAAGGTAGCGTGTATCTTTTATGATTGGCTCTACGCGTCTGTCGGCTTCTTCAACTTGCCTGCTCTACTCGTTCGCGTATGTCATATACAGTGATCAAGCAAAACATTGTGTCTACTGCAGAGCGTGACGTTGGGTGCCACCTGGTGGCGTTGCGGGCACTTGAAGAGGTAATAAAAGTATGTCAGAGAAGCAGACACCAACGGGGATAACCCGAGCGAAAATATGAGCTGTAAATGAGGAAATCCACTGAGATGAGCGACTTTAACAGTTTATCATCACGCAGAGCCTGTGAACAAATATCTCGAAAGCGGCGAAGCTGGTCAAATGTTCACGTGCTACTGTCGTTAGCATCTACGGAAAGAGATAGAAGAATAGTGAAACTACCACCAGGCGCCAAGTGGTTGGACGTCCACGACTCTTCAGAGAACATGGAGTTCGGAGGCTTGTCTGCTCTGTAAAGTAGGATACACGGTAATCTGTGGCATCTCTGCCGAAAGAGTACAATACTGGTGCACGCACTAGTGTTTCGGATCACAGAGTTAATCGTAAATTGTTCAAATTGAGCTCCGAGCTCCGCAGCAGTGTTCACATGTTGACCCAACAATATCGTTGCAGTGGGCACAGAATCGTCGGGATTCGACAACCGATCAATTGAAACGTGCCTGTTTTTCTGGTGAATCACGTTTTAGCTACAGTAGGTCGACTGTCTTCTCCCTTAACGTCGTCATCGATGTGAATAGTAGCTCGAAATGTGCAGTGCACCACGGACGCAGGATGATGGGTGCGATATTATCCTATAGGATACAGCGTCTTGCTCTTGCATGGGACCTGTTATAGTAATCGAAGACACGCAGACGTCTGCGAACCACCGTCATCTCTTCACGCTTGATGTATTTTCCGCACTGATGTCATCTTTCAGCAGTATAATAGTCCATGTCTCGGAGCCGGAACCGTGCTACAGTGGTTTGAGGAGCAGTTTAGTGAACTCACGTCGACGTCTCGGCGACCAAATTCGCCTGTGGAACCCATCTGGTTCGCTATCGGGCGCCATCACCGCGTACTCAAATCAGCGGCACTTTATTTACGCGAATTACATGACCTGTGCGTAGACATCTAATGTCACATAGCAGAATCAATCACATATTTCGTTCCAGAGGCAAACAGTCTATTAAGCAGGTGGTCAAAATGTTTTGCTCATCAGTGTATAATATTTAAGAAACATACGTGAAAGAGACATGCTTTTCAATTTTGAAAAAGGATTTACCTAGTTGGCAGCCTATTTGCTCGCCTTATTTCGCATGGAATTCTACAGTTTTTACTCCGACAAGAAATCCAATGTTGAATACTACTTTCGTCATTATGTATGGCTGGTGTTGCGATTTGGGTCACCAACAAATACCTTTAAAGATCCGTAGTACAACGATTTGTCTACGTAAACTGGTGCTTCAGTCTTGCTGTAGAGGCCGAGTTTATACCCTTCTTTTTGCGTGCACTTGATAATTAATAATAACGGAGCACTTAAGGCCAGACTGAGTTGGATTGTCGCTGGCAATAAGACTAAGGCAGTCAAACCACCACTGACGCCCCCCCCCCCCCCTATTGGTGAATCAGAACTCAACTGTTATCACCCCCAAATCCAGGTGTGCTTCACTGCTCAAAGTAATCCTCTTAAAGATCATTTCTCCGTATTTCGACATTTCTCGTGATGACGTTTCCCTATAATCTCTCTCTCCTTTCACTTGTTCCATAGATTACGCCTTACATACCTCCTTCGTCTGAAAACTCTCATTTTACTGATGGTTTCAATTACATTATCTCATTTTATTTTTTGCAAAGAAGTGCAGATTTAACAGGATGACAAAGAGAGGAAAAAACGTTTTTAAAGGGATTTCTACGAAGTTTTAAGCCATAAAAGAGGAAAAAGAAAAAGAAGATAATGATGTTTGGTTTGTGGGGCTCTCAACTGCGCGATTATCAGCGCCCGTCCAAATTCCCAACCTTTTCTCAACCCAATCTCGCCACTTTCATGAATGATGATGAAATGATGAGGACAATACAAACACTCAGTCATATCGCGGCAGGTGAAAATCCCTGACCCCACCGGGAATCAAACCCGGGATCCCGTGCTCGGGAAGCGAGAACGTGACCGCGAGACCACGAGCTTCGGACCAAAATGGAAAAACGCCACAAGCCAAGTCACAGACTCTTGTCCATGTCAATGGGCACAATATCTGCATGTGAGTGTTCGGACGTTGCGGAATGACTGGCTCTTGAAAAACAGGTTTGTCATACAGTGACATTTCGGCTAGCACCGAGCACACAGTCACGATATTAAAGCGAGCGTGACGTAGAAAAGGTTACACGAGCCACGGCCACGTGCTGCACCACGGCACGGAAGGAGCCAGCATCTTGCCGGCATAACCCTGGAACGTTTAGCTTCGGCCATAGTGTTGGCTGCGTTCACGATTCGAGGCTGTCTGCGCGAGCTCTCCCGTTGACACACAAGCAGCGTCGTTGTCTCTCATTCGCTAGAAACCACAAACGTCTCAGGTTGTAATAGCCCAGTGAATGCCGTCGCTGGCGTGATTAAGAAACGAAATTTAATTTTATTCATGTATTCCGTAATTCAAAACTGCCAAGGGCTGTTGATAAAATATCTCGCCTGAAAAAGTGAAGCTTCCAGAGGAGGAGGAAATGAAATGAAACTTCGTAGACTGAGAAAATGGGTGATGCTATTTCAGTGATTACAAAATCGAGTCTAATGTACAAAGAACTTGGCAGAATGAGCCCAGTTATCTGAGACGTTGTACCACGTCTGGCCTGGATGCGTCTGCTGATTCCGTTGGGAAGGTTGTCTTAAAGCCGTTGTATCCCCTGCTGAGGCAAGCTGGATAACAAGTGATATAATTGGTTCTTGTTAGGCTGGGGACGAAGTTGACGTCCCAGTTGGCCATACGTGTGTTCTACCGGGAACAGATCTGGGGATCTTCCTGGCCATGGAAGTACCTCTGTGTCACGGAAAAAATTTCACACAGAAATTTGATAGAATTGGAAAATAACAGTCAACTTGTTGCACAATTAAAAGTTTCTTACCTGTTTACTATTTTTTCAACGAATATAAATTTGTCTTCTTCGTAAGGAAAACGGGCACATAGAATCACATATTGGCATAAAGGAATGGTGAAGCCATAAGGGTCTTTCTTGTCTATCCTTATAGCTTCTACATCCAATATGTAATTTTGCGAGTCTATTGCCTTCTGAACAAAACAAAATTACACACTGAAGCTCCAAAGAAACTGGTACAGGGATGCATATTCAAATACAGAAATATGTAAACAGGCAGAACACTGCGCTGCGTTCGGCAACGCTTACAAAAGACAACAAGTGTCTGCCGCAGTTTTTAGATCGGTTACTGCTGCTGCAAGGGCGATGTACTTGAGGACAATATTATGGAAATGGAAGAGGATGTAGATGAAGATGAAATGGGAGATAAGATACTGCGTGAAGAGTTTGACAGAGCACTGAAAGACCTGAATCGAAACAAGGCCCCAGGAGTAGACAACATTCCATTAGAACTACTGATGGCCTTGGGAGAGCCAGTCCTGACAAAACTCTACCATCTGGTGAGCAAGATGTATGAGACAGGCGAAATACCCACAGACTTCAAGAAGAATATAATAATTCCAATCCCAAAGAAAGCAGGTGTTGACAGATGTGAAAATTACCGAACTATCAGTTTAATAAGTCACAGCTGCAAAATACTAACGCGAATTCTTTACAGACGAATGGAAAAACTGGTAGAAGCGGACCTCGGGGAAGATCAGTTAGGATTCCGTAGAAATGTTGGAAAACGTGAGGCAATACTAACCTTACGACTTATCATAGAAGAAAGATTAAGAAAACACAAACCTACGTTTCTAGCATTTGTAGACTTAGAGAAAGCTTTTGACAACGTTAATTGGAATACTCTCTTTCAAATTCTGAAGGTGGCAGGGGTAAAATACAAGGAGCGAAAGGCTATTTACAATTTGTACAGAAACCAGATGGCAGTTGTAAGAGTCGAGGGACATGAAAGGGAAGCAGTGGTTGGGAAAGGAGTGGGACAGGGTTGTAGCCTCTCCCCGATGTTATTCAATCTGTATATTGAGCAAGCGGTAAAGGAAACAAAAGAAAAAATCGGAGTAGGTATTAAAATTCATGGAGAAGAAGTAAAAACTTTGAGGTTCGCCGATGACATTGTAATTCTGTCAGAGGTAGCAAAGGACTTGGAAGAGCAGTTGAACGGAATGGACAGTGTCTTGAAAGGAGGATATAAGATGAACATCAACAAAAGCAAAACGAGGATAATGGAATGTAGTCAAATTAAATCGGGTGATGCTGAGTGGATTAAATTAGGAAATGAGACACTTAAAGTAGTAAAGGAGTTTTGCTATTTAGGGAGTAAAATAACTGATGATGGTCGAAGTAGAGAGGATATAAAATGTAGACTGGCAATGGCAAGGAAATCGTTTCTGAAGAAGAGAAATTTGTTAACATCGAGTATAGATTTAAATGTCAGGAAGTCGTTTCTGAAAGTATTTGTATGGAGTGTAGCCATGTATCGAAGTGAAACATGGACGATAAATAGTTTGGACAAGAAGAGAATAGAAACTTTCGAAATGTGGTGCTACAGAAGAATGCTGAAGATAAGGTGGGTAGATCACGTAACTAATGAGGAGGTATTGAATAGGATTGGGGAGAAGAGAAGTTTGTGGCACAACTTGACTGGAAGAAGGGATCGGTTGGTAGGACATGTTTTGAGGCATCAAGGGATCACAAATTTAGCATTGGAGGGCAGCGTGGAGGGTAAAAATCGTAGAGGGAGACCAAGAGATCAATACACTAAGCAGATTCAGAAGGTTGTAGGTTGCAGTAGGTACTGGGAGATGAAGAAGCTTGCACAGGATAGAGTAGCATGGAGAGCTGCATCAAACCAGTCTCAGGACTGAAGACCACAACAACAACAACACTGCTGCTGCAATGGCAGGTTGTCAAGATTTAATTGAGTTTGAACGTGGTGCTACAGTCTGCACGAGCGACGGCACACAGCATCTCCGAGGTAGCGATGAAGTGGGGATTTTCCTATACGACCATTTCACGAGCGTACCGTGAATATCAGGAATCCGGTAAAACATCAGATCTGTGACACTGCTGCGACTGAGAATAGTTCTTGCAAGAACGGGACCAACGACGACTGAAGAGAATCGTTCAACGTGACAGAAGTGCAACCCTTCCGTAAATTGCTACAGATTTCAATGCTGGGCCATTAACAAGTGTCAGCGTAAGGACCATTCAAGAAACATCATCGATATAGGCTTTCGGAGCCGAAGACCCACACGTGTACCCTTGACGACTGCACAACACAAAGCTTTACGCCTCACCTGGGCCCGTCAACACCGACATTGGACTGCTGATGACGGAAAACGTTGTTTCAAATTGTATCGAGCAGATGGACGTGTACGGGTTGGAGACATCCTCATGAATCCATTGATCCTGCATGTCAGCAGTTGACTGTTCAAGCAGGTGGAGGCTCTTTAATGGTGTGGGGTGTGTGTAGTTTGATTGATATGGGACCCTCGATACGTCTAGATACGACTCTGATAGACGACACATACGTAACCATCCTGTCTGATCACCTGCATCCATTCATGTCCATTGTGCCTTCCGACGAACTTGGGCAATTCCAGCAGGACAATGCGACAGCCCATACGCCCAGAATTGCTACAGAGTGGCTCCAGGAAGGCTCTTATGAGTGAATCGCGCAAAAATCTGGGTATTGCGCTATTCGACCAGCCTGCTGAATGGAGATGCATAATGAGGCCCCTTCCAAGCTTTGTCGGATACTGTAAATGCTGGCTCACACGAATACGCGACATCCCTGTGTCCTTCACAGTGATCACCCAACATCTGTGCGGTTCACGCACCTTGTATACCTAAGAACTCTTGGCAACGATACTAAACCCGAACAATCTTGATGCACTATGGTAACCATTCTGCGTGTCACAGAGAATTGCAACTCTAATCATTTACATACTCGTCGATCGTGTGTACGTGAACGAAGTTACAATGAAATCCGATCAAGTCTTCTGCGTGCTTCAGTTGTTTTGTCTGGCTGTGTAATTTTTTATTTACGACCGGTTTTGATCTTCCGATAATCTTCAGGTATCGTTCTTACTGAGGCGTCACATAAAATAAAGTTCGTCCTGCTTCATTGTTCAAATGGATCTGAGCACTATGGGACTTAACGTCTTAGGTCATCAGTCCCCTAGAACTTAGAACTACTTAAACCTAACTAACCGAAGGACAGCACACAACACCCAGTCATCACGAGGCAGAGAAAATCCCTGACCCCGCCGGGAATCGAACCCGGGAACCCGGGCGTGGGTCCTACTTCATTTTTTACTGTTACATACCGGCAATAGTAAAATACATGTGGAATCAGTGCTGAAACGTACGAGCACAGTTAAAAAACCTTTGTATAATATCATAATCCGATTTAACCTTTTCATGTGGCGACACTCGACATACTAACGACTGCATAGCTGAACACTGTTTACTGGTTGATGCACGGGTTCCAGAGGGTATGACCGAACACAGTGGCGCAGATTTGTTTCAACTATATTTGGTGCCACTGTGAGAACGCTGACACGTACGTTGTCGTAACTGATTTTGAGATACCTGAAGATTATCAAGAGATCGTAACCGGTAGTAAATAAAGAATTGTTTGAAATATGACTTTTTTTAAAAAATTACGGGCTACGAGAAATATATTGCAATATTTTAGGATAATTCCTACTTCGTTCTGTTCTGTAGTGATTACTGCATACGTAATCGACATGGCGGATAACCACCAACTGTATCGTTTCCGGATTTAGTAGATAAAAAGACACTCTGGACTTGGGGAGTACTGAAAGAAATCTGAAGAACCGCTGGTATTTCAAGAAGGTGTTAGCTGCTACCCCTCCTTCAGGTAAGCCGGCCGCGGTGGTCTCGCGGTTCTAGGCGCTCAGTCCGGAGCCGAGGGACTGCTACGGTCGCAGGTTCGAGTCCTGCCTCGGGCATGGATGTGTGTGATGTCCTTAGGTTAGTTAGGTTTAAGTAGTTCTAAGTTCTAGGGGACTGATGACCACAGATGTTAAGTCCCATAGTGCTCAGAGCCATTTGAACCAGCCATCCTTCAGGTAAATTACGCATGTCAACAGAACAATGTCCGGTATGGATTCTCATACTGGCGGGGTTGCACTGAGGCGCGGGCTTTGCGCGACTCCATGATCAACGACTGCTCAGCTGCCGCGCACTACTCACTGATTTTATGTTCGTTTCCAATGCGACCGCGTAATCCGTAAATAAGTCCAAATTCGTCGTGAGCAGAACGCGGAATGAAAGCCAATGACGAGAACGAGGAAGTCCAGACATTGTGCAAGGTCAAAAACCAATAAGCAGGACAGCGTGATTGATAGAGATGATGGGACGCACTGTACTAGGCCGAATCATGGCCGCCGTCTTGGTCTCGATGCAGTTAGGGTTCAGCCAATGTGACGTACCATGCACAACCATGGTGGCAGTCGTCATTCGCGATCTGTACCGCCTCAGAGGTGTGATTGATATTGGCCATTGCAGCGGATATTAAAACTGAGGTTGGTTGGATAGTCAAAGCACCTATATCTACGTGTGTGAGGTCAGGTGGGAATGTAGGTAGGTTTGTTCATTTTTAACGTTTTGTTGACGACTAGGCAATCTGAGGTCAAAATCAGGCAGAGGAAATAGGCAGACTCATTTTCAAAGGAAATTTCTCGAAATTCGCCGTAAGTGATTTTGAAAAACAATCGAAACCAAAAAGAGGACGCGAGACCACTGTCTTCCCCATCGTATCCCCTCATTCGGTCCGAACAAACGGGTGCATAAGATGCGACAATAGGCTCTCCTGTCGTTCACCGTTGAGGTAAATATCAGGGATGCTACATTACTCCATGTGAACAGGTTCTACATAAGAATACTCCCACCAACTTCCTGTACGCTTAAGGCAAATGGGACGCGTCGTCTCGTGATGTTTCACTGTACTGGTATCCTGGTATCGACATGTACACTATCTTGTAAGCTGCAAGAATATTCTTACCCAAGAAAAGGGTTGTCAGGAGACCTGCGAGTTCAGTTCGTGAAGGTCATGTAGGCCGTTGTTCAGGTGACTCGGTATTCTAACTCTGCCATCTGTACTTATGCAAGGAATTTGTTTTGACGATAATGACTCATTCAGAATTAACTGTAACATTTATTCAGTGAACTCTAGAATGAATTACTCTTTGCATTTGGGTAATATATTCTTAAGCATTATACAGAAGAGTGTACACTATTCAGTGGGTTTCATTTTCTATAGGCATCCAACAAAATAGAAAAAAAATAATGGCAAACCTCAAGTCGCAAATCTAAGTTGAAATCTGTCTTTATGGTACATTCGTTTTATTCTGTATGGGAGATCATCGCTGTAGTTGGGATCTTGTCTGTAATGTATCATTTATTCCAGTACTAACAGACAATTTTTTAGTTGTTCAGTTTGTTTTGTTTCTAATTTTTTTAATCAGTGTTCTGTAAAGTACGTAGCAATTTGTGCAAGGCTAAGTTGCTATGTCTCCCGTAGTTCCACGAAACATGAAAAATAAACAAATAAAATGGTAGGTAACATAAAAATGAATGTGTAAAATCAATTATACTAGCAGAAATTGTTGTACTTGCGAAAACTGTTGTGCGCTATTGTACGTGTTGCGCCCCTTATTCCGGAGCGTAGCGCTAGCGACTGACGCCAGGCCGTGTTTCTTTGGGCAGTTGTGGAGCCGGCGTCTTCGGCCCGCAGCATGCCGTCCTCCCCGGAGCTGCGCCTAGCAGGGTCGCCACCCGCGCCTGCGCGCTGCGCCACGTCGCCGCCGCCCCCGCCGCCCCTGCCGCTGCCTCTGCCGCCCCGCCGCCACAGCGCCTTCTCCCTCGTCTCGCCCAGAGACTTCCGGGGTGAGTCATTCAGCTTCTCACTTGTTCTTTCTTTTTGTGGTCTTCAGTGTGAAGACCAGCTCGATGCAGTTTTCCACACTAGTCACACCTGTCCATCTCCATTTTCTGTGTATGACTACAGCAACCCACACCCATTTAAACCAGGTTACTGTTCTGTACCTATGTACAATTTATACTTCCCATACTTCCCTCCACTCTCATCTTCGATGGTTCAGGTTGTGTCCTATCAGGCGAGTCCTTCCTTTTAACCGACTTTCATCAAAAAATTCAGAGAGGCTATCGTTTGTGACTGTTCGAAGCGTATATAATTGATAAAACTACACTGCTGACCATTAAACCGCAGCACCATAAAGGTGGCATATAAAAACGTCGTATTAGCAAGAAGTTTCTGCAGCTTGGTTATGCAAATGAATTTCAGCGCAACCACTTTAAGTACAAATGAGTAAAGCCATCCATATTCAATATCTGTATGAATGCGTGGTGTCTGTTCTTTTCGACATGTCCGAAGCGACAGATACCACACGGTATACGCAGCTGTGATACGTTTTATGTAAACTGAAGGTGAGGGGGGAGGACGGAAACGAAAGGAAAGGGAAGCGACTATTGATGTCAGCTGCATCGGGACACTACTCCGAATCAGCGGCGAGGAGCGAGAACCGGGATTCGTAGCCAGGATCTCCTGCTTACTGGGCAGTTGCGTTAACCTCTGCGCCACCCAGACACAAGGTTTATCACAACCGTGCGAACTACCTCTGCACGCCTCTCGGCAGACTCACACTCCCACCTAGAGCTATTTACCTGCAGCCCCTGCCCATCTACTCCATGCTGGCTACTTTGAGATTCCTTCAGGATGTCAGAAGTGATTGCGCATCCGCACTGAAGAAGCTCTCCGTACAAAGACCTGAGCGCGTCCACAAAAGATAATATTATGCGTCTTATGGAACAGCGGCAGTGTGGTGTACTATGAATTGCTTCCCCAGCTGATACAATCCAAGAACAACGACCAGGAAGACGCCGTGAAGTAATGCTACACCCGCCCGCATTCTGCTAGACTGATAAAAAACACTATACAGGAGTTGAACTGGGAAGTCATACAGCAAAAACCTTACACATCTTATCTTGAGCCTTCAGGTTACCGCTTTTATCGAACAGCTTTCAAGAAACTTCCTTTCCGAATGAAAATGCGCTCCGAACATGCCTCGACTAGTTCTTCGCCTCAAAACTACGTGATTTTACAGTCGCAGAATGGAAAATTTACTCAAGTGCTGGCAGGCTGTTGTAAATAGTGAAGGAGAATGTATTATTAACGACTATAATCCCTGTTATATGTATCTATTTTGTGTATTAATCTTCTGGAAAAACGCTACGGACTTACGCACCAACCCAATAAAATTGCGTCATATTCTGTCGTTTCTGGTGCTGCAGTTCTAATTGCCATCAGTGTATGACGATAATGAGTGAGAAGTTATTTGCTTTGTGAAATCGGATCGAGTAACTGACTGCAGAGTGCACGGTTGTGCAGAGTGAGTGCTGTGGCGTGGTGAGAGCTGGTGACGTGAGCGCAGCTTGGTGTTGCAGGCGAGGGCGGCGCCATGTGCTGGCTGCCCGGGGGCGGCGCCGCCCACCCCGCGCTGCTGTGGGCGCAGCCGGCGCTGCTGCTGCAGTCCTTTTCGCCGCTGGTGGCGCCGCGGCACGCCGCCCAGCAGCCGCTGTCGCCGGAGAAGGCCAAGCTCGGTAAGCGCCACATCTCTACATCTACATCTACAACTACACCTACTGGCTGCTCAAAAAGTCAGTATATATTTGAAAACTTAATAAACACATGCTTGGAATGACATGGGGTTTTATTAGAATAAAAAAAAAAAAGTTCACAAAATGTACGACAGATGGCGCTGGACAGCAAAACGTCAGTGCTACCGTGAGGGTGAGAGGTACGCCGATATGTTACAGAATCGCATCATCCCCAGCCTGACTGATAAACACCTGCTGGAACGTACGATGTTTATGCAGGACGGCGCTCCACCCCATATTGCTAGACGCGTGAAAGTTCTCTTGCGCGTGTCGTTTGGTGATGATCGTGTGCTCAACCTCCACTTTCGTCATGCTTGGCCTCCCAGGTCCCCAGACCTCAGTCCTTGCGATTATTGGATTTGGGGTTACCTGAAGTCGCAAGTGTATCGTGATCGACCGACATCTCTAGGGATGCTGAAAGACAACATCCGACGCCAATGCCTCACCATAACTCCGGACATGCTTTACAGTGCTGTTCACAACATTATTCCTCGACTACAGCTGCTGTTGTGGAATGATGGTGGACATATTGAGCATTTCATGTAAAGAACATCATCTTTGCTTTGTCTTACTTTGTTACGCTAATTATTGCTATTCTGATCAGATGAAGCGCCATCTGTCGGACATTGTTTGAACTTTGGTATTTGTTTGGTTCTAATAAATCTCCGTATTATTCCAAGCATGTGTGTCAATTTGTACCTCTCTATCTACATTATTCCGTGATTTATTCAGTTTTCAAATTTATACTGACTTTTTGATCACCCGGTACATAGATAATTTGCAATCCGCTGTCCGGTGCCTCGCGGAGGTACCCTTTCGTGTTCCACTCTCAAATACGGCGAGAGGAAAATGACTGTCTGTATGCCTCCGTATGAACCTTAATTTCTCTTACCATCATCGTGGTCCTTCAGCGCAGTGCATGTTGGCGGCAGTTGAATCAATAGGCAGTCGGCTTCAAATCTTCTCAGTAGTGTTCTGCCAAACGAACGTCGTCTACCCTCCAGGGATTCCCATTTGAGTCCCCGAAGCATTTCCGTACCATTTACGTACTGTTCGAAACTACCAGTAACAAATCTTGCAGGCCGCATCTGAATTGCTTCGATGTCTTCCTTTAATCCGATTTAATGGGAATCCCAACCACTCGAACAGTACTCAACAATTTCTCGCAGTAGAGTCCTACATGCTGTCTCCCATACAGATGAACCAACTTTCCTCAAATTCTCCCAATAAAGCGATGTCGACCATTCCCCTTCCTTGCCACAGTCCTGACACGCTCTTTCCATTTCATATCGCTTTTCTACGTTACGCCCAGGTATTTAAATGAGTGACTGTGTCAGGGATACACCACTAATGCTGTATTCGTACACTACAGATTTGTTTTTTCTACTCATCCGCATTAACATTATTTTCCCACATTTAGAGCTAGCTGTCATTCATCACACCAACTAGAAATTTTGTGTAAATCATCTTGTACCTTCCTAAAGTCGCTCAACTTTGACACCTTATTGTAAACCGCAGCATCATCAGTAAACAACCGCCGACTGCTGCCCTTCCCGTCCGCCAAATTGCGTATGTATGAATAGAACAACAGTCGTCCTATCACATTTCCATGAGGCTCTCCTGACGATACCCTCGTCTCTGACGAACACTCGTGGTCTATTACTTAAGAAGTCCTCAAACTACTTATGTATCTGTGAACTTATCCCATATTCTCGTACCTTCGTTAACACTCTGCAATGAGGCACCGTGTCAAATGCTTTCCGGAAATCTAGAAATATGGCATCTGCCTGTTGTCCTTCATCCATAGTTCGCAGGATATCATGTGAGAAAAGGGCAAGCTTAGTTTCCCCCGAGCGATGCCTTCTAAAAGCAAGGTGATTAGTCGACATAAGCTTCTTAGTCACAAGGAAATTTACCATATTGGGACTGTGAATATGTTCAAGAAGTCTGCGAGAAACCGAAGTTAGTGGTATTGATCTGTAATTTTGCGGGTCCCTTCTTTCACCTTTTTTATATGCCCTATACAGGAGTCACCTGCTGAGCGAGAGATTCCCGATAAATACAAGCTAGGTAAGGGGACGTAGAGCACTCTTCGTAAAACCGAACTGGGATTCCATCCGGACCTGGTGATTTATTTGCTTTCAAATCTTTCAGTTGTTTCGCTATGCCGGGATGCTTATTACTATGTCGTCCATACGGAGTCTGTTCGATGGTCAGATGACGGTATGTTTCTACGATCCTCCTGCGTGACCGATTTCTTGAACGCTAAATATAAAACTTCGGATTTCGTTTTACTATCTTCAACTGCCGCACCAGACTGGTCAACAAGGGACAGAATGGAAGCCTTAGAGCCGCTTAGCAGCTTTACATATAACCAGAATTTTCTCTTGTTCTCTGGCAGATATTTTACTAACGTTTGATGCTAATAATATGCATAGATCTTTTCACAGACGCACGAATCTCTACTAACGTTTACTTGTCGTCATTCGTGCGTTATCTTTTGAAACGATAGTGCTGACATACCAACAACCTAAACTCGTTACCGTTGTAACGTATAACACTATCGGCTTGCGCTTGGTACACTACTTAATCTGGACAAACCTCCACTAATTTTCGGTGTAACTACTAATAGATCAGTCGAAAGTGTCCTTAGATTTTTTCAGCAACTCTACGGCTGACATTATCTCTTCATTGTACTCAAAACGTTTTTCATACACAAACCTCTATTCTCGTCAATTAAGAGTGATCTGCCATATGCCAACGGCCTTGCTTCATTGAATACACTGGTTTCCGTCACATCACCGAAGTTAAGCAACTTTCTCTAATTCCATGCTGTATAAACGGAAGAATGGGACTGCAGCTGGTCGATGAATTTTCTTTCCCGGAAAGGCACCGCAAATTACCCAACAGCAGGTGGCGTACCCGGACGGTTAGCCATCCATGTACCAGCCATCCCTGACATTGCTCGACTTCCAGAAAACACATGGAATCATTTTATTACACTACACGTTTCGATGCGTCATCTAATGAAAAGATGTGCGAAGTGTCCATTTCTATTGTGAAGATATCTACGGAAGCCAGTTTGATATTGTGGTTCCTTAGTAAGCACAAACGACGTTTCGATGCGTCATCTAATGAAAAGATGTGTGAAGTGTCCACATCTGTTGTGAAGATATCTACAGAAGCCAGTTTGATATTGTGGTTCATTAGTAAGCACAAACGACTGGATGGCCTACGTAGTTTCGAGTGTAGGGACCTGAAGATGGTGCCAATGAGACACCGAAACTGGTAGCGTAATAAAATTATTCCATAAATTTACAGTTGTTGGCTATCTGTTTCCTGGTGATTAAGCAACGTCGAACGTGACTGGTACTTCTGTGGCTACCCATCCAGGTACGCCACCTGATGTTGGGTGCTTTCCTGTACCTTTCCGGTAAAGAACACGAGACCTGGTGGCGTAACGTTTGCCACCACAAGCCATTGCGTCAAGGTCCTGGGTTCAATTCCAAACCTCTCCGCAGTTTCTCTTGGCTGATACACCGGCAACGCTGACAATGATTGCTAGTCTCCAGTCCGAATTCAGAAAATACGATACACAAACAGCGAAAATACGATCGCGCATAGAACAAAGTTATCACGATTCTTCGCTTAGGTTAATACGCGATAGTGGCGGCAGAAAGAGCGGTTGGCTACAAAGGTAAAATAAAATTGTGAAACCTTGAAGAGATCGGCCCGTGTCCGACGAAATGTCTACTAGGAAAGAAAAGAGAATGTCTAGTGTGTTTGGGACCGGAGAACATGGAGATCTGTTGCTATCCATCTCTAATAGTTAACCAAAGGTAACCATGAATGTGTACTGAACATTTTCATTCGAGAACAGGGATCATGGGTTATACGGGTACATTCTGTTGCTGTAGAAATGAAACATTTATGTTTCCATGTCCGTGTTTTCTTCTATTATATATGAGAAATGTTCTCTGAAAGATATGTCAGAACCTGTTGTTACACAAATGTGTCAATACGTGGTAGTTAAAAGGTACAAAACCATGTGCCTACAGCGGATATTCTAAAATCTCTCCGCTTTTTATATTACTGAAGAAGAGTTTGTTGGAAAGGACATTCCCTTCATGTAAGATTATTTGCTTTTCTCTTTATATGAAGTCAGCTTTTCCCATTTATTTTTCAACCAGTCAGGCAACAAACTTGCGTGTTGATATCCAGTTTTTCTTTTCATCAGTAAGAGCACTTTCTTTAAATTCCCAGATATTGCTAACCACAGTATTCCCTACACATGAATAAGGCACCAGATTTTGTAATGAACGCATACCGACTTGATTTATACATTGCTTTGAATACTGATTAGTTTCAGGTACCGAGCGAGGTGGCGCAGTGGTTAGCACACTGGACTCGCATTCGGGAGGACGACGGTTCAATCCCGTCTCCAGCCATCCGGATTTAGGTTTTCCGTGATTTCCCTAAATCGTTTCAGGCAAATGCCGGGAAGGTTCCTTTGAAAGGGCACGGCCAATTTCCTTCCCCATCCTTCCCTTACCCGAGCTTGTGCTCCGTCTCTAATGACCTCGTTGTCGACGTGACGTTAAAAAACACTAACCTAACCTAACCTAACCTAGTTTCAGGTCTAGAGTGGTGAATCACCGTCGCTTCCGCAGTACCCAATCAGTGCTTTTGCGCCGGTCTAAAGAAACTTATTTTTCCATTTACTTTCGGTAAATATTCATTAAACTCCGCCCCCATATCCCATGAAGACACTTCAGCCACTTACTAGTGTAACATGTACCGTACACTTTCTGTAGTCTGACATATCTGATACACCCATAATCGGCCGAGCTTGCAATACCATAATGAGCACTTCCCCTGTGTTTACGTGAGTAATTGAACTTTTTCGAACGTCCTTCACGGGGACTATAGTAAGTAAAAGTGCGGCACTCTTGGGTCTGTCATCAACATTTCTGCACCGGAGCTGAGTCATTATAGACCATCAACTCTCGATGAATTTTCATGGCACTAACCAATCCAGAACAAAGAACTTTATAACGACACACTATTCCCGTATATCAATTAAAACAAAATACACATCACTGCTTTAAAAAGCCATAAACAATTCAGCAGATAAAGTAGGCACTTCCTTTGCGTTAAAAGCCAACATGAACCGACGAAAATTTTAATTATTATCAGGCCGAGTAACTTAACTTATCCCTCGTACGTCACCCCCCCCCCCCTCCCAAAAAAACATTGGTTGTTCATGTTCTAGTAACGTACAGGACGAAGAAAATGCTGCTACATGTTCTGAAAACATGTTAACTGGGGTTTTCTAAGGTTCAGACTTAAAATCGCAAACAACTTTGGGACGAACTCGAGAATTTGTTGATGGATAAATGCGCCCAAGGGAGTATTAATCATGTTTGCTTCAATATATCTAAACTAACTGGAATGCCTTTTCTGGGGTTACAAAATTTAATTGTTGCTAATGGCAACTTTTTTCCAAACATACTAGTTCCCCTTTACTGTCTACTCACTCGCATTGAAATACACGTGCTTCTCATTTTGTCAAAGGGAAGATAGTTTCTCTCTGTCCTCTTTTCGTTTGTTGGTCTTGTGGTCTACAGTCCGAAGACTGGTCTGAAGCACCTGTCTACGCTAGGCTACTCCGAGCGAGCCTTTTGTCTCTGCATAACTACTGAAACGTACATCCATTTCAACATTTCTACTGCTTGGTCTCAATATCCAAGTATGATTTCCCGCACTTCCCTCCAGTAACGAATTAAATGTTCAAGGGCTGGACAAAAATATGGAAATACCGCGAGAACTGCAAACCTGAACGTAAACGCAGACGCTAGCCGAGACTGCAGGTCGAGCTGTTGTATTTAACAACCAACGGCACCTGTGCAATGTCCTCAATACGTTGCATGTATCAGTCGTGGTCACAATACTTTACTGGTACTCTTGCGTTGGTGTGTGTGTGTGTGTGTGTGTGTGTGTGTGTGTGTGTGTGTGTGTGTGTGTGTACTACGCCCGAACTGAGTGGTCACAATAGTTTCCTGGTACTCGTGTGTGTGTGTGTGCGTGTGTGTGTGTGTGTGTGTGTGTGTGTGTACTAGGTCGGAACTAAGTGAATTCGAACATAGCGAATTGTTGATACTCGTATGGTGAGTACTTCCGTAACCAATGGAGCCGAAGTGTTTGGTGTCTGAAAAAGCACTACATCAAAGATTTATACCGGGTACGGGGTAAACGAAAAAGATAGCATCACCCACAAAGTCCCAACGTAGGCGAAACTATGTGTTGAGTGATCGTGACAGGAGGTCGTTAAAGAAAGTTATGATGAAAAATAAGAGGACAGCTGCAAAGTCACTGTACAGCTGCTACAACCAAAAAACACGAAGGGTGCTCCATAAGCTCAGAAACGCAGGGTGAGCTGGAATTCCAAAACCACTTATCAATGACGCAAATTCCAGCAACAGGAAAACGTGGTGCTGAAGCCATAAAATCTAACGAAGACTCATCCCCAATGTCATCTAGTTGGACGAGTCCTGTTGTACACGTTTTCCAATTTGTAATCGAGTTTGCGTCCCAAGAGTAAAACATGGCGGGAATTCGGTGATGATTTCATCAGTCATATCGCGGCATTCCATGAACTCTTTGGTTACTGTGCTAGGACGCAATTCTGCCAAGGTTTAGTGTCCATTCTGGTTGATCGGGTCCTTCCTTTGGTACGTTTGCTCCCTGATGAAGATGCTGTGATCCAATACGACAGAATTCCTGTTCATCAGCTAGCGTGAACGCGGAGATGAATTACTAGCTAGTGGCTACCACAGTCATCAGATCCCAATATTACTGAGCCACTGTGCTCTACTTTGGAGAGAAGAGTGAGTGATCTCTATCCATCTTCATCAACATCGCGCCGGCCGCGGTGGCCGTGCGGTTCTAAGCGCTCCAGTTCGGAACCGCGCTGCTGCTACGGTCGCAGGTTCAAATCCTGCCTCGGGCGTGGATGTGTATGATGTCCTTAGGTTTAAGTAGTTCTAAGTCTAGGGGACTACTGACCTCAGATGTTGAGTCCCATAGTGCTCAGAGCAATTTTCATCAACATTACCTGTCCTTGCCAGAATTTTGCTAGAACAATAGTAGAGGATTCGTCTGAAAACCATACGGGACCAGTATTTACCCATGACGCGGGAACTGTTCAGAATGCCTACGGTTTTCCGACACCGCATTCGGCATGCTAATGTGTTGTGTTTTAGCTGTTCTCGTATTTCTGTCCAGCTTCTGTACCTTGATCCCTTCTTTTAGCCAAAAACTAGGGTATCTTCGATTCTGTTCAGTACTGCAGTCCGTCAGTCACCCCATTTAGCGATCTTCAAATTATACATTTTAAAATCTTCTGTTCTGTTCATAGCGGCACTGTTTATCGCAAACCCCAGCCAAATATTTTCGTAGCCCTTAAATTTATAGTCGCTGCCACAATACTTTTTATTTTTTTTATTTTTCAGGTAATATTTTCTTAGTGCAGTCAGTCTACATTTGGTATCACCTTTACTTCTGTCATCATTAGTTACCGAAATTCCCAAATACCAGAAATTATCTGCTTCTTCAAGAATGAACGTTTTCTAGTCTAATTGCACTATTACATGACTTAATTCGACCACAGTAAACTCTCATTTGACCTTCAACTGAAAGAGAAATTGAGAAATCGGTTGCAATTTTATTTAAGAAACAGTTCCAGAACTCATCGATATAACTGCGGGGAAAATACATAATACATGAATCACTACGATTTAATTCTCCACGAATCAAGCTTGAAAAAATTTTCTCTGGAAGAGAGTGTTGGAATTGCACAAAATAAACGATTACACTTTTGATGCCATTCAGCGCTCAGTATGGCTTTCATATTTAAGTATCCTTTTATGAAGATCTAATTCACAAACTTCATTCCTTTGTAAATGAATGAGCATTTCTCTTCATTGAATCTACACTTATGTGTGATGAATGCATCATTTTGAAGTTGTACTTCGTAGGTTATATTCCTGCCGCTATAGCTATATTATAGATTTTTCTACTGACCGTGGCTGCAAATCACAGTGAGGAGGAAGACATATCAATGCATTTATTTCTTTTCTGTTTTTTTGCGATACATATCTGTTTTGGTTCGTTAGTAAGTCTCAGAATTTACATGTACAGAGTGGCCACATCTCAGTTCTTTTATTGGGGTTCCTTTGCCCCCGGCGCCTGCCATTCTCTGAGTGGACGGCATAGCTGTTAAGGATTCCGAAGGCGCAGATTTGCTGACTGCGCAGCACTGTTACGGCTTCGCCTCGGGCGGGTCTGTCGACGTTTCCAGGCTTCTGTCTCACGGCACCTCCCACCCCGAATCTGCATAACCAGCTAGAAGCGACGATCCCTCACTCTACAAGCTTAAGGCCCAAATCTTACACGGGGGAACACCTAGTCGTCCTTTGCGCTATAAGGTTTTACCACCAAAGTTTGTAACTGAACATTAGTCTCTTTGTGTGAAAGACAGCACGCTGCTAGAGCTCATTGTAAACACAAGCGTGATCCCACCGTCGAAAATTTGCTCTTACGCAATAAGAAAATACTCAAGTATTTTTATTTGGACTACCGTCTATTAGCCCACAAATATCAGAAATGTTTTCTCTAATACTACTTTTTCGGCATTTTAGGTAATTAAATTTGTTGCCAGAAGAAAACACGGTAGAGTTTCGCAAATTCCACAACAATATGTGCAGAAGCGGAGCAACAAGAACTACCGTCATCGTGCTCAAGATTTAGCAAAGTCTTTTGTACAATCTTCTCTGTACGTATGAAAGCAAACCAGATACTATGCGTTTCGGTGGTTCACAACATTATCTTCAGGTGAAGAATTGTTTATTAATACATCTTGTGACGCAGAAGAGTACGGATGTCGTTTCACGGTAACAGACCAACTGTAAGCAACTGCGTCTTCTGCCAGTGGTTTTATTATTATTTCGAGTCAAAAACATTACAACAATATTTACAATATATACAATATAACAAATCAGGTCAAATCATAAAAGAACAAACTAAACGGTATTAGCCCAAAATTGTGCAACGGCAGCAGCATTGTCTGAAACATCAACAAGCTCTTGTGTGGAACATGATACAGGACATCTAGGACAGTTAATTAAATGTTTGGTTGTCTGTTCTTCTCCGCAGTCACACAAGGTGGAAGATTCCTTCATGAAGCCCCATTTAAACAGATTGTCCTTAGTTCGTCCGACGCCACTCCTGAGCCGATTTAGAGACTTCCACACTGTCCAGACTTGATTTCCACCAGGAGGAAGGGTCTCAGAAGGAGTCATCCAATCGTTACTGTCAGATTTTGCTGTCCACTGAGATAGTCTGGCTGCTCCAGTCCGACCGGTGAGGGGTGTAGTAGTTCTCATGAAGCTCCTCCTAGATTTGAGTCTACTAATTGGTAGCTGGTATCCATGTAGCAGGTGATCGGTGTTATGATCTGCTTTATGTCTCTCAAGTTTGGCTGCGACTTCACGCCTTATGTCTGGAGGAGCAATACCTGCTAGTTTATGGAGTTTATCAATAGGTGTAGCTTTGAGGCATCCCGTTACTGTCCTGCAGGTTTCGTTCAGGGCCACATCAACCTGCTTTGCATGAGATGACTTGTACCATACAGGACATGCGTATTCAGCTGCGGAATAACACAAGGCCAAGGCTGATGTTCTTAGTAGTTTGGGATCTGCACCCCAAACGCTGCCAGTGAGCTTCCGCAGGATGTTGTTACGAGCAGCAACTTTCTGCTTGGTGTTAGTGCAGTGTTTTCTGTAGGTCAACGTTCGATCTAAGGTGACACCCAGATATTTGGGGTAGAAACAATGTTCAAGCTCTTGATCTTCCCAAAACACTGTAAGTTTTCTATAGGCCTCTCGATTGCGTAGGTGGAAAGCACAAACTTGAGTTTTAGCAGGGTTCGGTCTTAAGTTATTGACTCTGTAGTACTCAGATAGGTCCTTGAGAGCAACAGTAAGCTGGTTTTCTACTGTGTCAAAATCTCTGGCTTGTGTGACTAAGGCAAGATCATCTGCATAGATGAAACTCTTTGTAAGAGAAGGTTGAGGCTGGTCATTTGTAAATATGTTGAACAATATGGGGGAAAGGACACTACCCTGAGGCAAGCCATTCCTTTGACTTCTCCATCTACTCTTTCTTCCTTGGAACTCCACATAGAATCGCCGGTTTTCCAAAAGTGTCTGCACAGTTCTGGTGAAATTAATGTCTCTAGTGATGTAGTAGACTTTGTGCAATAATTGTCGATGTTGGATGGTGTCATATGCTGCTGTGAGATCCACGAAGACAGCCCCGGAAATGTATCCTTTTTCATATCCCTCTTCAATATGTTCAGTCAGATTAAGGACTTGTGCTGTACAATTCTTTCCAGGTCGGAAACCTGCTTGTTGAGGTATGAGTTGTTTTTCAACAATGGGAGTGAGTCTATTTAGCAACATTCTTTCATAGATTTTATACAAATGGCAAAGGAGCGAAATCGGTCGGTAGTTCTTGGGATCAGCTGCACCCTTTCCAGGTTTTAGTAAGGGAATAACTTTAGTTTTCCTCCAGATGGCAGGGATCTGTTTCCGCTTCAGACAACCATTATAGAATTGCAGAAGCCATCTTTCCGTGATGGGACCAAAATGTTTAATTTGCTCAATCATTAGGTCGTCTAGACCAGGCGCTTTACCATTTTTGCATTTCTGAATTGCGGTTCTGAGTTCTTGTAAGATGAAGTCATTTGATATATGGTTGTTTTCACGTTCAGGTTCTCTTTTGAGTTTTGTTCTATCTTTAGAACAATTGACCCTTCCATTCTGAACTAGATGATGAGCAATTTGATCTGGTGCAATGTTTGCATGGCCATGATTGTGGACAGGGTCGTTGTTCAGGCGTCGCAGCAACTGCCAGGCTTTCTGACTGCTTTTAGACATATCAAGGTTCTCGAGTAGCTCTATCCATCGTTCTTTTTTGGATTTGGCTAAGGCTGAGGATAAATTTTGGCCAGCAGTTAAGGTTTCAATGCTGTAAGGATTATCATTGAAAAGTTGGATATAGTTATGTAGATGCTTCACGGATTCTTCTGTCAAGCCAGGTATGTAGTTAACTCGACAGCCTCTGGGAGTTGAGAGTCTTGAGCATCTTTTCACGGCTTCTACAAACTCATCATAGTTGGAAACTGAGGGTTCTATGCGTGAAACTTCTGAGTCAAGGAGATCAGCAAACTTCTGCCAGTCTGCTTTCTTGAAATTGTATCGCCTTCGGAATGATGTGATTCTAGGAGTAATGGCTGCAAACACTTGGCAGCCTATGGGGCGGTGTTGAGTATTTGGTATCGGATTTAGAACAGTTTTTCTGCATTGGTGAGCTATGTTCTCGCTAACAAAAATTAAGTCGGGGTTATACCCACGTTTCCAACGCCCACTGTTAAAAGATGGTGGGAGTTTATTATCATGGACAAGATTAAGATGGTTGGTATCAGCCCAAGTCAAAACTGCTTCACCATTACTGTCGTCCTCAGCATAACCCCAAACACTGCTATGACTATTGAAATCTCCAACAATAAAGTGAGCTTGTTGATTGGTGTAGTTGTCTGTAGGTGAAAATTGGAAATCTGCTCCTGGGGGTTTGTAAATTGACGACACAATACAACCATTCAGTTCTACAGACAGTATTTCAATATTGTTGAATTCTGTAAGTGAGGTAGAGAGAACAGCTATATCGTTCCTCACAAAGATAGCACTGCCATATTGTCTATGGGGTCGCTCAACTGCCAGTTTCATCCCAAGGATTTTTGGTCTTCTCATGGTGTCATCTCGATGGGTTTCTTGTATACATAAAATATCACACCTAGGTTCCTTGGCAATATGTTGCAGGAGTTCTTCTTTGGCAACAGACAATCCTTCTATGTTGATTGATACAATCACAAGGTGAGGTCTTGATAAAGACCTTTGGTTTCCATTCATAGTGAAACCTATAATGCAATGCTTTTGGAATGCTGACGTTCAGTTCAGTACTGGAGAATCTAGTCCAGTACCTATGCAGGGGCACCACGTGCAGGAGTCAGCTTCACCCCCTCTGCCAGTGGTAAAAATTGTTGATTTAGGAAAGGCACTTTCGAAGTTAAAAACGTGAATTTTACTTAGAGGGGCAGTAGAGCAGTAAAAAGTTTGCATGTTGCTGCCTGTTGTACACTGATCATCCAAAACATTATGACGACTGACCACCGCAACGTTGTTGCCACCTGGTGGCGTTGAGGGCAAGTGACGTGGTAACAAAAGATTGTAAGCGGAGCAGACATGGACAGGGCACCACGCTAGCGAAAATATGGGTCGCAAATGGGGAAATCCATTGAGATAACCAATTTTAGAAAGGGCAGATTATTACTAAGCGGAGTCTGTGACCGAGAATTTTGAAAAGGGGAAGTTGGTGGACTGTTCACCTGCTACTGTCGTCTCTCACTAGGCCGTTAATAATTGAACGTCCACGCCTCTTCACGGAACGTGGGATTCGAAGGCTTGTCTGTACTTTAAAGTAGGATAGATGGTGATCTGTGGTCTCTCTGCCGAAAGGGTACATTGCTGGTGCTCGCATAGGTGTTTCAGAGCACACCGTTCGTCGTACACTGTTGAACATGGAGCTCCGTAGCAGACCACCCCTACATGATAACGTGTTGAACCTACGAAATCGTCAATTACGATTACAGTGGACACGTTACCATCGGGATTCGACAGTTGATCAATGGAAACGTTTCGGCTCTTCGGGTGAACCATGTTTTTGCTACATTAGGTCGTCTCCATAAACGCCGTCATCAAACGAGCAGCGCGCTACGGACGCAGGCTTGTGGGAGCAACATTCTGTAATGGAAGACATTTTTCTGCTTTTGCATGGGACCTGTGGTAATAGCCGAAGACATGCTGATAATTTCGAATCAACTGCATCCCTTCATCTTGATGTCTGTCCCGATGGCTATGTCATCTTTCAGCATTATAACTGTACCTGTCTCGGAGCCAGAACCGTGCTACAGTAGTTTGAGGGGCATTATAGTCAGCTGACGTTGATGTCTCGGTCACCAGATGCGGCTGATGTAAATCATTTGGAACCCATCTGGGTCGCTATCGGGCGCCATCACCGCGTACGAAAACCAGCGGCCTGTTATTTACCCGAATTACACGACTTGTGCGTAGACATGTAATGCTACATGCCTTAAAAAACCTACCAAAAACTGTCGGTGTCTGTTATGCAAAATAAGTTATGTATTTCGTTCCAAGGACAGGCAAACAAGCTTTCAAGTAGGTGGTCATAATGTCTTGACTCACCGCTGTATGTCCTGTCCATGCAACGCACTTCATCTGTATATTGTAGATACGTTGTAGTGAGAAATTAACAGTCAAATTTTGCAACTGGCGATATCCAGTAACTCTCAGGAGGTTGACAGAAAGTTCGGAACAGAGGTCGCACTGTTCGCCCGGGAAAACCAGAGCGCCAGAGGCAAAGGCTCCCAGGCTGACACCGTGTTCCAGGACTGCCTAA
This sequence comes from Schistocerca piceifrons, assembly GCF_021461385.2. Lineage (NCBI taxonomy): Eukaryota > Metazoa > Arthropoda > Insecta > Orthoptera > Acrididae > Schistocerca > Schistocerca piceifrons. The sequence continues at coordinate 382,565,775 of NC_060142.1, forward strand.
AGGCATTCAATATAGCATAAACATAAAGTAGATTTTAGGAAAATCTCAATGGAATGGTATTTGGCTGTTACAGTTTAAAATTTGTATTATTTATTTACTGGATAAGGGTGGAGACACTGTGTGGCTACTTGCATACGATGCTGTTTTCTATAGGAAGACTGCAAATATAGAAGACTGTAGCCCAATACAGGAAGAACTGCAGTAGTCAACAATTGGTCGAGTGAGTGGTAGCTGACCCTAAACGTAAATAAATATTACGTACAGCCCATAAGTAGCAGAAGAAATCCGCTACTTTTCGATTACGTTATTGGCTACAAAGAGTTGGTAACAGTAGTTATCATGAAAAATTTAGGAGAAATTATCCGAAAACGACCACATAGAGCTAACTGTAGAAAATACGATGCCAGACTGAGATATACTGGGAAAGTAGTAAGGAAATATATTTCATTCACGAAAGAGGTGTCTTACAAAATGCTTGTGCACAGATTCTTGAGTATTTTTCATCTGTTTGGGAGCCTAGCAAACTGAATTTAAAAAAAATAGAGAAGATCCAACAAAGAGCCGGACGATTCGTTACAGGGTCGTCAGCAAGCGGGAGAGTTGTTTTACAGGTGCTCTATGACTTACTGTGTCATACGCTACAAGAGAAGCGTTGTGCATCACTGAGAAGTTTACTGCAGAACTTACGATTGTTTACGTTCCGGAAAGAGACGGCAACATTGCTTCCCAGCACAGTCGCAATCTCGCCACGATGAGAAAACCAAAGAAATTGTACCATTCATTTGTTTATAGAAGAGTTTCCATAGCAACAATCAACCTGAGCACGAGCTTGGTACCACCAATTTGTTTATAATACCCAAAACAATCTCTGGAAAACGATAAGACCACCATGTGGTTGCAAGGCGAACTTAGTATGTAGATTAATGACAGACGTACGGAGGAATTCAGTACTGAAATGCACAACTGTTGCTTTTACAGTCATATATTTTATTTTGCTAGTGTAGATGAACCGCTAACATTGCCCCATTCCTCGTCTAGCTGCCATTCATTTTGTTTATATATGTGTATGTGCAGGAGCAATGACCACTGTGTCAGGTTGGCTTAGTGGACTTCAACCAATGCTCACTCGCAGCTATTGTCTGTAACTTCTTTGTGTCTTAATTCATTTTCTCATTCTGCTGCAAGTACAGAGCTTATGTGTAGGTCTTGCCACGTGCCATTTGTGTATGGGACAGGAATAGGGGTAGGGCCGGGTAGGACCCTAATCATTGCCATTCGAAATTGAAATACACCAATCCCAATGAAGATCCAAGCTTCTTCGGCTAGCAGAGATGGAAGTGTGCTTATACTGTCGGCGCGTGCTGCAGCAGCGGTGTGTTTTGTTGTCTGCGGCAGGCTGCGCCCTGGGCAGAGTGCCGCGACCAGGTGACGTGACGCTGGCGGTGACGGAGGTGAGCGGCGAGCCGGAGGAGGCGCCGCTGAACCTGTGCACCAAGCCGCGCTCGCTCACCATCTGGTCGCCGGGCAGCCAGTGTGAACGCGAGAGCGGGGGCGGCGCTAGGACCGCCCCGCCGCCCACCGCCGCACCCGCCGGCGTTACCCCCGCCGCCCCCACCACCGCCGCGGACACCGCCGCTGTGCCGCCACAGAGGCCGCCGCCCCACGAGAGGACGTTCCAGGTAAGTCTACTTCAATAATTACCTCTCCTTCTTGACAACTCTCTCACTGAATACCTCCTCCGAACACATCTTTTTCTGTATCGATTCCACTGCATCTCGTCAATAGTCTGCGTCGTTCAGGCAGAACTTGATCCTCCCCTTGGACAGTGTAGACAATCGAGAATCGTTTCGAGACAGCTGTGTGAGGTCATCGTTCAATGACGATAAGCGGAGACAGCGCGTGAATCAACCGTCCTACTTAGAAAACCCACGTCTTTTTTTTATGTAACGACGTACCTACAACGAAATTTTAGAGACCTATGTCTTGAAAAAAAAAGTGTGCAGTAGTATAATATGCGTTAATGTCCACACTGAAACTGAAAAACTGTTTAGAAAATATTTAAAATAACAAATTAGCGTAAAAAAGCTAAGAAAGCTATTAACAGCTCTGACTTCGACAGAGTTCATTTATTACAGACTGTCTGCCCGTTTTTTTCCAGCATCACAGTTTCACCATGAACATTAACACACTACATTGACATAATCCTTTTTTCCTGAAGTCATCAAATGTAGTACCAATAGCTTCATTTCCTACATGTTTACTGTGGTGTGCGTACTGTAAGACCTTCGGTACACACACCATCAGATTGTTTGACTTGTCGCTCTAACGAAGTAGGCGAGTGTCAGCAATATGTCTCGTGGTCTTATCGTGGCGTGTTTATCTTCTGCCGTTAGGTCAGACGATAGAAATACCACTTGCACGCTTAGAGTAGCAGATTGACGGTGACCAACTTTAAACAGAACTTGATTAATTTTCACACACATTTATTAAAATTGTAACAAGCATAACCTTACTTAACTTGATTCTGGATGCTGTTTACAACTGACAATCTGAAGTTCCTTTGGTCTTGGTAGGTTAATCTTATTCTCACATATCTCTGATACTTGACAAAGTGTCTATTCATATATCTTCATGGCTATGTACAGGAATATGGTAATCTTATTAGGCGCAGACTGAAACTTGACTATAGACTGGTACAGACAGGTGCAGACTGATGCAGACTGATGCAGACTACGCAGACTGACTAATCGGAGGTCTGTACACTCGTTATAATACCACGCGCGTTCAGGTATCACTGCGCGAGTGTGATCCGCGAGGATAAAAGGTTCTACGTTAGCAGCAATCTCATTGGCTGCGTTACATATTAATACGCGTATCGGCGGAAGCAGAATTTGGTCAGTCTCTAAGACAGCGCCATCTCGTAGTGCAGAGACAGACGAGCGCTGCGCCTGTGCTGCTGTGCTTAGCGGGGCGCACTCTATTGGGAAAGTTATGTACGCGCTGACTACGCGGAACTATGTACACAACATTTACACATTTTGGTACTTAGTCAATAAGCAGTTACTATGATTGACTATACCAATGTACACATATATTCGCTCAGTGCCAGTTGCCGAAAACATTATTTTCACATTTTGAATTTTACTTAAACTGTAGACACGTAAACGTGGCTCAGAAGCATGAAACGCAGTAGAACTGAAGAGAAAGAACTTAAAAAGGTACGACTTTCAAAGTAATTTATGGTTGAAAGAAAGATATTGAGGGGGGGGGGGGGGGGTGGAGTGTAAGATGGACGGATAAGAAGCTGTTGGCAAGGTGCAAACCTCTCGCGGAATAGATACACACTTAGGTGACAAAGTTCAAATGGTTCAAATGCTCTAAGCACTATGAGACTTAACTGCTGAGGTCATGAGTCCCCTAGATTTAGAACTACTTAAACCTAACTAACCTAAGGACATCACACACATCCATGCCCGAGACATATTCAAACCTGCGACCGTAGCAGCAGCGCTGTTCCGACTGGAGCGCTTAGAACCGCTCGTCGACAGCGGCCGGCGACAAAGTTCATGGGATAGCGATGCGCACGTATACAGATGGCGGTAGTGTCGCGTACACGAGGTATAAAAGAGCAGTTCATTAGGTAACCCGTCATTTGTTATTAGGTGATTTATGTGAAAAGGTTTCCGACGTGAATATGACTGTACGACGGTAATTGACAAGACGTTGAACGCGGAATGGTAGTTAGAGCTAGATGCATGGGACATTCCATTTCCTAAATCGTTGGAGAATTCAACATTTCGAAATCCACAGTGTCAAAAGTCTGCCGAGAATACCAATTTCAGGCATTACCTCTCACCATGGCCAATAAAACGGTCGGCGGCCTTCACTTAACGACTGAGAGCATCGCATTTACGTAGAGTTGTCAGTGCTAACTGACCAGCAACACTGAGTGAAATAACCGCCGAAATCAGTGTGGGACAAACGACCGTATCCGTTAGGACTGTTCGGCTAAATTTGGTGTTAGTGGGCTATGGAAGCAGACGACGGACGCGAGTGCCAACAGTCTGTTGCTACCCGTGGCTCTATATGTATGAGCAGCCCATTGTGGCTCGCCTTCCATATATTCTTTTTTAAATTTTTGTGACTAATTTGCTTGATATTTATCTTATACCTAACATGCCAATTCGAATATTTAATTTCTGATGAAGACACTCATAGAAGTGTCGAAACCTGGCCAAAAGGCTTAAATTTTGTGACTGAGGGCTGCAATTGCATTAAACTCTTAAAACTTAAAAAAAACTGTATTAATATTCTACATCTTTAGTCTTCATTCCTACGTATCAGCAATCCTCTGCTATTAGAGTGCTCCGAATTATTGCGTGTACCATGCGAGCGTGCGTGAGAAGCAGCGTGCTTTACTTGAATTTCGAATTCGAAGAGTTCACCACTCATGAGCACTGCACCACCCCCAACAAACCGACGCCTTGGGTTCACTATCATCGATCATTCTCCATACAGTCCCGACTTTGCGCCATCGGTTTTTATCTGTTTTCACAACTTAAAAATGGTTCAAATGGCTCTGAGCACTATGGGACTTAACATCTATGGTCATCAGTCCCCTAGAACTTAGAACTACTTAAACCTAACTAACCTAAGGACATCACACAACACCCAGTCATCACGAGGTAGAGAAAATCCCTCACCCCGCCGGGAATCGAAACCGGGAACCCGGGCGTGCGAAGCGCACAACTTAAAGATCTCCTTTTAGGACGTCGCTTTGAATGTGATGAACCGATGCAAGCAGCGGTGAGGTTGTGGCTCTATCAACGAAGTCAAACATTCTCCAATGATGCTATCGAGAAACAGGTCTCTCGTTGTGAGAAATGTGTTCCTCACCAGGGTGACTGTGTTGAGAAATAAATTTGTAGACATGAAAAATAGACATGCAGAATGATAATAATATTTGTCCTATTTAAAAATCTTTAAGAGTTTTCACATACAGAAATCGGAGACATAACTATCTTACTATACTTTTTTCCTGCATGATGTGCTTGCGGCCTATGACTGCCAACAGAAATCAGCCACAGGTCCTAATTAATATACCACGTAATCTGCAGTATAAGGATTCCAATCTACACCTTCACTGAGCTGATGGTATTGAACTGTTTATATCTAGTGCAGATAAATTTCAACAGTAAATGGAAGATATCAACTAAGTTTACTTGTTAGTCTTACACAGTAAGTCTACAGTCCGTATGTATTACCAAACTGAATTATGGCAGTGAGATGTGGACTTTGTGGTAAAATCATCCAAAAGCAAAGGGCCGCTCCACGAACAATTGGAAGACAGATGTTCAGAATTACATGTGGAGGCACGAAAATAATGAAATGAAGTAGATAACAGCGGAAGATCTAATTATGACGAAAGGTGGACCTTGCCGAGATAGTGACCTGAGTGCTTACCGATACAGACAGCCGTACCCTAGTGCGACCACATTGGAGGGGTATCTGTGGAAATATCAGGCAAACGTGTGGTTCACGTAGAGGAACAGCAGCCTATTCAGTAGTTGCAGGCTAACTGAATGGTCTGTCCTTATAACATCAGGCAACATCGTCTTGCTGCGAGGGGTATTCAAAAAGCAATGCAGCACTTTTTCCTGAAAACAGGTTGGTTTCACTCAGAATTTCAATGTACCATATTATTGCCTACTATTTTTGCTACAAAACCCTATTTTCAACATAACCTCCGTTCGATGTGACGGCCTTTCGCCACCTTACTGGGAGGGTCTGTATGCCCACATGGTACCGCTCTACTGGTCGACGTCGAAGCCAACGTCTAGCTGCATCAGTAACCTCCCCATAATTCACGTACTGCATCGCGTGGAAAGCAATTACGAAGTATGATTCTTCGATATTCTTTATGGTCTTCTGTTAGGCACCGATAAACCCAGCGAGCACATACTTTTGAGTACCCCCAACTGGTGGACGAGCGTGTCGGCACTACCAACAGAGATGTTCAGTTGATCAGCAATATCTCTGATTGTGGTCCTTCGATCACCTCGAACGAGAGTGTCCGCACTTTCCAAAGCTGCAGAAGTCACAGCTGTGTGTCGCCGGCTGGCATGCAGGAGATCGGATATATTTGTGCGATCTTGTTCCGAAGACGGCAGCCTAAATAATTAAAATTGTCAACGGGTTCTAAAATTCTGTCGTCCAAAAAAATCTTTGGTCATACTTTATGTTTGCCCTGGAATGCCATGGTTACTGATTCTGAGGTAGTGATTTTAAAGTTAACGTTCTTTAAGATCTTATGTAGCTCTTTGAAGATTATCTTTAATGCTTTACATAATCACTCACTCATTAGCATATGCCAGCACTCTTGTCTTAGTCCTTGATTAGTAGCTACATTTCCCCCACTGTAATTAAATAAACTGAGTCTGAAGCAAGTGCCATCATACACGTTTTACACAAATTATGTGTTGAGGTTAGTCACTTTTAGACACTATTCCATAGTTCCTGTCTGGCTGCGTTATCAAAGGCGTTCTCCAGATCTACACACTCCACATAGGTGGGCAAATTGTATTGCCTTCATTTCTTTACCAGCTGTTTCACAGTAAGTTTATTGTCAATACAAGCTGTCCCTTTTCGAACAACAGTTTTCATATGGACGAAGAAATTTCTTTAGTGGTTTCAAAAACATGTGAAAAGACCGAGAAAACGACATAATGGAAGGTGGATAGGAGATATTAGACAAACATCAAAACAAACGTGGATACGTACAGGCTTAAGCCCCATCGTACAAAGGAGTCTGCAGGACGCCTGATTCAGCAGTGGTTGGCAAAAGGCTATTGGTGACAATGATGATAACCCTTTCGAGAGACACAGTTATAATCCTAGGGATCAAGTACGGAGAATGGTTATATACAACCCGCACAAAAGAGTGTCTCTAAATATTGAAGTACAGGGGTTCAACGAAAATATGGAAATACCACAAACGCAAGACATTACCTTACCCAGAGTGGTGTAGGTAAACCGTTGGCACTCAAATTGGCTTCCACTCTTCTTGAAATAGAAAAATACATGTCTTGTTTGGTTTTCTGTGGATTTTTATACAGTTCTTCCTGCAAAATAGTGGCAAACTCAGGTACCGATGATGGAGGTTCATAGCGATCACATACTCTGCTCTCCATAGCAGACGACAAAGGCTCAATGATATTGAAATCTTGGCGACTGTGGTGGCCGGGGAAAAAGCGACAATTTATCATCGTGCTCACAAACGCAGTCCTGGACGACGCGAGAAGTGTGAATAGGGATTCTGCGTCTTGAAACACAGCATCACCATTGCGATGTACCTCATCAACCAGAATGGTCACATGATCCTTGGCACAAACCGACCTTGCTGAGTGATCAAGGAGTCCATGGAATACCACGATACGGCTGCCCAAATCATGACCCCTGCATGTTTCACACTTGAGACTTACACCCGGCCAGAAGCTGGAAGCAATGTGAAACAAGACGCATCCGACCTAATGTCATTCTTGCATGTTTTATGGATTTGGCTCGACGTTTTTCTGTTACGGGCTTTTGCCTAACTGACGAGGGTTTTAGAATTTCAGCTCGCCCTGCAGTTCCTGCTCCCCTCGTGTTGTTTTAGTACTGACAGGATTTTTGAGTCCGACACTCAGTTCTGCAGTGACTTTGGCTTCTGTCGTCCGCTTATTTTTCGTCACAATCCTCTTCAGTGTCCGTCTGTCACGATCACTCAACACACACTTCTGTCTGCGTTTTGATTTAGCGGATGATGTTTTTTCCGTTTTCCCTGTATACTATATAAATCTTTGACGAGGTACCGTTCATGATCAGATGCAACTGCTCCATTTGCAGGCTTGGCATGCATCTCCATTTCTGTTCAAACATGCGTTTCTCGCGGTGTTTCCATATCTCTGTAGTAGAGTGCTGTGATGTTCTGCAGAATCCTCTCTTTGTCGCCCCTACCGCTTAGGCCGCGCAGTGTAACACCATTGCTACGCGGGCAACATCCGCGTGTCGCCTCAATGTAGTAACTAGAGGGAGCACTGACTGCTAATACACTGCCTTGGGCATCACAATCTGGGCCTGGCGTTACCATAATCCAGATTTATACTATAAAGCAATCTTTGAAATTTATAGTTTTTTTTTTCAACAAACACAATTTTTCCGACAATCGTTTTGCAGATCTGGCGGCCATATCAGAGTGGGGAAAAGCCTAATCAGGTGCAGTAGAACATCAAAATGTTCAAAGAAAACTTCGAATCAGTGGTAGTTCTCTGTCTTGCCGAATGAAACAGTCTACATTTTGTAAGCGATGCATGTCATACTATTCTTTGTTCTTAGCAAACTAATCTGCAAAATAACGTACGGCTGCTGCTAAGAAAACCATGAATAATAAACCATAAATAAGATAATATTGCGTGTTATCTTGTCAACTAAAGCGTTCTGTAGCGTTACGCTGATGTGACAATTTGTGTTGTTTTAGAAATTTTAACAGTCTTATTTCAGACTAAAAGTATCAGGCAGACGATCTGCAAGCACAATGATCACTAACTTTTATTGTGATCCTTCCCCACACATATCTTAAAGGAAGAAAGAAAGCTACTAACGTTATCATTTCGCACATCATAGAAGGAGGACTCAGAAGATCATTACCAATGGATCTTGATAGTCCCTGTTTGCGTTGAACGATGCAGCATCACAATACAGAGGCCAAGGAAATTTTGTTCTGATTTTAATTATTCGTATAAAAATATTTCCTAATAAAAAGTAACCGGAGACCTTAATTTTGCCAGTAACGTGATGGCCTCCATTAATAAGACGAGACTTTTATGTTATTATACGAAGATTTTAGATATATTTTAGCAGGGAACTGAAAGTGTCTGTCGTAATATTGTCCTTTAACCGTATACTGTGAAAACAATGGCTACTAAAAGCATAAGCATCAAGTTGGTATCGTATGCCAAATTAATTGTGTTAACTTCAGCACATATTATAACAAATGCGTTACAAATTTGTAAAAATTACGTTTTTACTCTTCATCTGTAAAAGTTAGAAAATAACGGCTGCTTGAACAACTTTCCATGCAAAACGATTGTATTTATACGCACATATGTAACATTTGTATAGTGTGATCCTCGTAACTAAGCATTATGTACTGTTCCCTGGGTCTTTCTGAGTGGGGCAGGAACCAATGGTTAGTTCCGTAAGAATTGTATAGTTCTCAAAAGCGAGGCCTGTCCAGAAAGTAAGTAAGGTTATGGGGAAAAAATAAAATAAAACATAATAAAATACTCATAAAAACATTTTTTCAAACCAAAATTAATTTTTTTGCAAGAAAGAGAGTTTCTTAAACTATTTTTCTACTTCATAACTAGCACTATTGTTCAGACATTTGTCATAGCGGGAAACCGACTTCTCTGTGTACTCTACATATAAAGATGCTGCCAGTGAAGACAGCCAATGCCGAACATTGTTTTTTGTGTCGTCATGGCTGTCAAAAGGCATTACTTCAAAGTCAAGTACCAATAGCAGTCAGAAGGTGAGAGATCGGGGTTGTACGGTGGATGATCGAACTGTTCCCAGTCGAATTGCTGAATAAGGTTTCGAGCGACATTAGCAGCATGGAGACTTGCGTTGTCATGAAGCAATACAGTACCTTGATGACCATTCCACCCCTTTTGTTTTAAATTGCACGCTGGAGTTTTCTCAGTGTTTCACAGAATCGTATGGCATTGACGGTTTCACCTCTGACAAGGGACTCATCAAGCAGATTGCCCGGTCTGTTCCAAAACACAGTGCACATGATTTTTTGTAATGACAACGTTGTTTCAAATTTTCGTTTTTTGCGAGATTGTTATTGCATTCGCTCTATAGACTGTTATTTTGATTCTTAAGTGACCTGGCAACGGTCACAGTTCTGTTTAAGAGTTCTTCTCCCTCACCACTGCATCGGGCAAGAAATGTCAAAGCACTGACATGTTGCTTCGTTATGTGGGCATCCATAAGCATTTTCGAGACCATGGGAACCCAGTTTGCCAGCCGGTGTGGCCGAGTGGTTCTAGGCGCTTTAGTCTGGAACCGCACGACCGCTATGGTCGCAGGCTCGAATCCTGCCTCGGGCGTGGATGTGTGTGATGTCCTTAGGTTAGTTAGGTTTAAGTAGTTCTACATTCTAGGGGACTGATGACCTCAGATGTTAAGTCCCATAGTGCTCAGAGCCATTTGAACCATTTTTGAACCTAGTTTACGAAAATTTAAGCGATCTGTGACAACCTCATCCAAAACAGTTTTTGAAATTTGTGAAAACTCCTCACAAAGCATTCTTATGGAGAACCGTCTGCTTTTACAATTTGTCTCATTCACTTTCTCAACCAAACCATCATTGTTAACAGAAGGCCACCAACACCGTGCTTCATTATGGATATTGGTTCGACCATCATTGAATTGTCCCACCCACTTTCTCACCATTCCATCAAACATTGTATTTTCACCAAAAATATCTACAAGTTGACAAGGAATTTTAGCTGGTTTAACATTCTTTGCGTTCTAACAACCGTGTTACAGAACTGACTTCATAGCTGGCGGGCTGGAAGATTGTCTTAAACATTTTGATGATCACTAACAAACGTAAACACAACACATTCAATATTGAGTATATTCAGCCCAGTTGTCAATCGTGCGATTATTGCCACAACTTGTTTCCGGACAACATTATCCCATTTTCAAGTGCGAAAAACAGGGTAACCAGATAAACCAATCATCCTTATACCGACAGACGTATAAGGATTACACAAGTCCAGAGTGAAATGAAATGAAATGTCGTGCGGCTAGGGCCTCTCGTCGGGTAGACCGTTCGCCTGGTACAGGTCTTTCGAGTTGACGCCACTTGTTATAAACTACCTTAAGAAAATTATGCTATTAGGCCTCGTCACAACTTAAAAACAAGCTCCATACGTGCATTATCAACTCAAACCATAAAACATAAATCATCACAAGCCGGTGTATCCACTGTTCCCGAGGTACAGTTGCAAACTGAAAGCCGCTACCATCACCTACCAACGATGATATTTACTTAAAGGCTAACGCTCAGCACCAACGATACTACTGTCTGTCACAGAATCTTTAAGAAACAGCTCTCTGTTCCTAGCCCATTCAATCTTAAAACTACCTCCACGCTGCAGTCTGAACGTAAATATCATACGTAAATGCCATGTCACTAGATAAAATATGTTGGTCTCTGATTCTTAAGGAGGATATCGCTAAAGTGTGCGCAGGAATGCCCTTTAGACACATTCATCACCTCATTTAAAACGGCGACGCACTTCTCTTTTAAAGCACAATAAATCTCTACCTCCTCTAAAAGTGACAGCAACCACTCTTTTTCTTCAAAGTGCAATACCCTCATGCTTTCCGTTGTATCCACCAAATAATGTTGCTCATTCTTGGGATGCTTTGCTACACGTAACAAGTCAGTCTCTCTCTTATTATACTCTTTCAATCAAATTCCGTTCCGTCTGCCCCATATCTTGTTTCACATCATATTTTACCTAGTGGCTTAGGATTTACAAGCGCTGTTTCCGTCCAGATTGCATCGTAGAGGTAGTTTTAAGTTAGAATAGGCTAGGAACAGAGAGGCATTTCTCAAATATTTTATGACAGACAGTAGTATCGTTGATACTAAGCATTAAGTTTAAGTAAATATCATCCTAGGCAGGTGATAGTAGCAGCTTTCAGTTTGCGACTGTACCTCAGGAAAGGTGGATGCACCGGCTTGTGATGCTTTACGTTTTATGATCTGAATTGACAATGAGCGTGTGCAGCTTGTTTTCAAGTTGTGACGAGGTCTAGCGGCATAAAAATATTTTTAAGGTAGATTATAACTCAGGGCGTCTGTAATCCTTATATGTCTGTCGGTATAAGGAGGATTGTTTATCGTATCTGGTTTCCTTGTTTTTCACATTTGAAAATGGGATAATGTTGTCCCGAAACATGTTGTGGCAATAATCACACGACTGATAACTGCGCTGAATATCTGCAATATTGTTTGAATGATTGTTATGTGATGGCCCCACATCAGTTATACTACACAATACAGTTATAATGGTGTCAGCGGAAAGACAGTGAACCAGGGAGACGAGTGCGAATATTCGGAACTGCGACGCTAGTGCTACGGTTGTGCTAGAACGAAACGGCACTTGCTTTCTGTACGCGCCTCATATCATTCCGCAAACAACACATAGACTCTTGCTCAATGAACACCTCCACCTATATAAAATGGATCATATTTATTAAGTTCTACAAAAGAATTTAAAACATACAAGGGAAGTATTATTTGTTCTGCAACATAAATACACTACGAGGAGTGATGTTGATATTCTATTACTTTTTGTGTCATTGCTGCGTTTCTTTTTTATCCTACTAAACACTTTCTTTCCGGTTGAATCCAATAACGAAGGTATAGAGAGCAAAAGAAAACTTCGCACTATTTCATTTATCTCGTGGTAATTTAATCTTGTGGTGCAGTTGTTCGCTGCAGTGAACAACTGTTAATGTCACTTCTTTGGTGTTTTTAATCAGTACTGAGGCTCCAAATGCAGGGCCTTGCGTGCATTTGAAACCTCAGGACTGATTATAAACACCAAAGAACTGACACCAACAATCGTCCATTGCAGTCGATATAGTGAGCCAAATAATGGCAGACATTCTATTGATAGATGTCAATAAATTCAGGTCACGTGGGAAAAGTATTGCACATGCACCAGGCGTGAAAGCGCAACAAACAATGAAGAAATATGCAAGAGTTAACCCGATTTCTCTTACTTGGGAGAGGTACAGTTGATTGTTATGCTAAAAGATTCGTCATTCGATCCATAGATTACCGACTAAATGAGACATAGCTACATAACAGATTTGTTTTGAGCAACACCATTTGTCTTCACATCAATGGCTGCGACAATACGTTTAATTACAATAGGCGTCTCAACAGCATAAAGAGGAGTTGCGTTATCATAAGTGAAAGCGCGTTAACGCACGTGTGCTGCCTGGAAAGTAAATGGAAATTAAATCTGCCTCTAGGTAAACAGCGTTGGCAGAAAACATATCCGTTAATGCTAAAGTACAAGATCCGATCAAAACGTCTCCGTTTATGGGCGTTGCTGCAGCGTATGTGCGACGTATCGCGACTCCGCTCCGGGAATATAATCACCGACGTGTAGGCAAGGGAACAATGTGACCTTCGTGTCTTTCCGAAGCGTGTGAGGTAAATGCGGAAACGTGACTTACCGCGCCGCTATTACTAAATGCTTCGAGCAGGACCAATGTTCTCTTATTATTTTCTAGGCTGCTGAAGGAGGAACAGCAGTAGGCATCCATAGAATAATGAAGGTTGTGTATGGGGCGACATATCTGTCGAAAACCATCGTTGTGGGACGGTGCGACAAGTTCTGTACTGGTCGCGATTCGACACCAGACGCCGATCGATCTGGGAGGCAGGCCTCATCCATTACAGACAATAACAAGCGGAAGGCACTCGGGCACCATCCTTATACACCCGATCTCTTCCCATGGCATTATCACTCCTTTGGTCCCTTAAAAAACGCCTTTAAGGATCGACGATTCCTGTCAGACACGGCGGTTACGGACCTCTTCACTCAGTGAAGCTCGGTGTTTTACCAAACGGGTATCTTCAACCTGGCGCATCTATAGGATGATTTCTCAGTGTTCATATCGATTCTGCCTGGACTGTACGGCCTTCGAAGGGGAACTTTGTGATCGCCCCTTATACTCGTAGCTGCAAGTAGCGATAATTTTTAACACTTTTTTGTTGGTACACCTAAGTCCATTCCAGCGAAATAAAATACAGCGTAGTTCTGTGGTGATGTTACAAACCGTCAGGGATGAAGGTGAAGGGTAAATGTATCAACTTGAGGTGAAGGATTCTGGTCCAGAAACGGACGGGTCGAAAGTTGTATGCGAAAATCGTTCTGATACTTCCGACAATGGAAAACATCTACCGCGACTGTTGTTGCTAAGATTTTAGAGCATGCAACTTTCAGAGGGGGTAGTATGGACCAAAGTAAGAAAAAATCTCTAGTAAATATGGACACTTATCATATTTGATACTATGAAACACAGCTCTTCTATTGCAAGCTATTTGGTTTTCAAATTTTTGGAGGAGGTAGCATCGACTAATACAAGGAAAAAGTCTCAAGGAAACGTAGGTTTTAAAATGCATACCAGAGGTATTGTGTTTCACTGTAGCGGACATGATTAAGCGCCCAGAACTCTTAATGTCTGCATTTTAGAGCCTACGTTTAATAGATATTTTGTTCTTGTTTTGGCAAATTCAAAAAAAGGCACAGAGCACTATGGGACTCAACATCTGATGTCATCAGTCCCCTAGAACTTAGAACTCCTTAAGCCTAACTAACCTAAGGACATCACACGCATTCATGCCCGAGGCAGGATTCGAACCTGCGACCGTAGCGGTTGCACGGTGCCACACTAAAGCGTCTAGAACCGCTCGGCCACTGTGGCTGGCCTTGGTTTGGCCCATACTACAACCTCTTAAAGGTGCTTACCTATAATCTTACGGTACGTATATTCTCTTCTCCGCCATCCCTGTGTTCTTAGTCAATTCGTAATAAGTAAAGCACTCTCCGAGCTTCGAAAGTTCCGCAATCCACAGTGTCAATCGTATTTTGTTAAAAATGATTTTTTTTCTGCCGGAATGTAAACACTATATTACATTTTTTAACTCTCAACAATTAGCTGGTCGTAATGTGATAGTTTATCTTGTCAGTCTGAGAATAATTTAAAACTTTCAGTAAGTCACTGTAGTGATTCGGTAGTGAAAAATAAGGAATGCCTCTCAAGCTGTGACGCAGAAGTTTTAAATTTCGGTCGGGCACAAATCGGCAAAAGTAACGTAGGTAATAATTCTGTTACGTGGAACGCAGAATACAGTAAATCGATAATACACCTATGAAGCTCGGGCGTAAGTTCTAAAGGATTTCTTCAGCTAAAAATTGTTTCTAATTTGAAACACTAGCTCAAGGTTTTTTAAAAAACTTAGATAATATCATCATGTCTCATTTTGGGGCGAAAAGTTACATTGAGGTTAAACATAGTACAACTGTAAAGCCGAGGAGAATGAAGGGGAAGTTTTCTGTGTATTTTGAAAAGGGTATGGATGAGAATACGCAATGAGATTCCTCTTTGTCGACTGAACACTGGAATGACTTTCTAACGACAAATTTCTTATCCTTTCTATCACATTCTATCGCCAATTATTTTTCTCACGAAACAGCAAAACTCGTCTACTAATGTTACTGGCTCATTTTCTAAAGCAGTTGCATCAGCATTCGTGCATTTAATAATTTTTTCATAATGTGGGGCCACAGTCGCAATATATTCCTTTAAAGTCAGTACCGCCATTAGACTATTTTTTATTTGCAATGTTACATTTACACGATCATGATTTCGGCTTTAAAGTGCCATTATCAAGTGTTTTACTGTTATACAGTGCCTGTCTTATTTAAAATACACTATTAGACACATTGTCTAAGGGTCACTATTCCTGGTAAAAGCCTAATGCTTTGTTTTATCACTGAGATGGTATACTCAGTAAGAGATTAAAAGGAAAGCCATTGTTTATTAGGAGCGTGCAAAACAGATGATCGAGACATCTGACAGCAGCAGACACGTGCAGCAGACAGATAAAACACTTTATGCTATTGATATAGGTTTTTCAGAAAATCTATAGACTTGAGGTGGTCTGTAAACTTTGACAACAGTGAGAGCAATGTTTACGAAACAGCGCCTGGCTGGCGTCTATTCACCCGTGTGTAGCAGAACTATCAGCGGTGGCGGAGGTCGCGATCCTCGGGCATTGTCTGCAGACGGAAGCGCCGATCTGCGCCGGCGATAGCTCTGCTTTCCGCAAAGCGACGCCGCCGACAATACCGCGCTCGCCTCGGCTTCCCGTGTCGTGGCTCGACAACGATCTCTCGCCGGCATCTCGTTAGCTTTGAATTGAAAACTCCTCCGTCGGCAAAGCCGATATTTCCGGGGTTTACTTATCGTTAGCGAGAGTCGGCATGCAGGCCGTGAGAGCGGAAGTGAGTTCGGCTGTCCAGCCCAGCGGCCAGGGTGACACATGATTGGGCGTGAGGTAACCGAGTCGTGGGAGCGACGACACCTGCTGGCCGCCGGGTATGAAATCAAGGCGGCGGACTTGCGACACGGCTCCCATTACGCGGTGGCAGCAAAAGTACAGGTTATTTTGTACCTCACGACGTCAAACGTAGCGGCGTTTACGAAATCCTGCCAGGTAATCACTTCTCCCTGGCTTCTGGCTGCCCACGCGATTTCTCACACGAAATAGTTTTCTGCTCTAGTTCTGATCTCAGATAGGGTCAATCAGATTTTACGAAACCACCCATATATGTATAAGGGTGTTAAGGGTATAAGTGCTGTTATTATGATAATTCGTACCGTAATATGTACATACTTCAGTGTATTAGTTGCCGGGTTTTCTCTGTGTATAACAGTTTTCCCGATGTGTGGTCCATCGTGACGGGGGAAAACAGATGGCGCCATGGATGGCCCATGGCTCTGCCATAGGTCAAATTGGTAGTAACTGCATTTTTTGAATAGGTGCTCCCATTTTATTACATATTCGTATAGTAAGTAAATGAATAGGAATGTTTGATTTGGAAAATTTGTTTCGCTTTGGATGGATGGTGCTGTAATATTCCAAAACTTATAATATGCCTCACCAATTTAGATGAACAGTTGATGACGATGTAGTTTTTTTAAATTAAAACACAAAAAGTAGTTACGTTTGGACTTTATTTTTCTTGTTCCAGTGTGATACTCTTACTTTTGTGACCTTATCATAAATTATGGAAACGCATGCTGTTACGGCGTGAGCAATGGTAATAACCTCATTAATGTAATAAATGCTCAAAATGATGTCCTTCAACTTCAAAGCATTTGGCAATACGCCTAACGAAATTCCTCTCGATAGCGAGTAGATCGCCTTGAGTAATTGTCGCATGTGCATTGACAATGCTCTGGTGCATGTTTTCAGGCGTTGTCGGTTTATCACGATAGCAAATATCTTTCCCCAAAGATAGAGGTCCGGATATGTGAAGTCTCGTTAATAACCAGACAAATAAAAAGGAAACTTAATCAGTTTTCACAAACACCTTTTCAGAGGAGGGTTAGCATTCTGATCCGCTACAAGTGTAGCAACCACCAACTTCGAAGCACACATTGTACTTACGAATGATGTTGTTCTCTTTAACGTGATGCACTACGACCTCTTATAATTCGGGTGTTCAGGGTATCTTTGGAGCACCATAGTCAAACCTGCTGACAGTGGAGTTACCCCTTTCTCGAAGCCGCTGCGTTAACTGTGGCGAAAAGGATACGCGATAGAGTCGGACGTCGTGGATTACGATCCTGACGGAGGCTACGAGAAGCTCTTCCATTACCGTGAGCTTCACCATACGGAAAGATACTGTCGTTTAATTCTGTAAACGTGTTCTCAGTCATGTTTCTCTAACACTCAGGACACATGAATGAGGCTCGAGCCAGGTCAGACAGGTAGGACATACTTAAAATGACATCAACCGAACTGATTTAAGCACCTCCCACCATGACCACCCTGTTGCATACCAACCTAGCAAACTTGTTTTCAGAACGCTGTAGCACGCAAACGGTACGTTCCTAGACATAGATTCCAGGTCAAAATAGCCGGCCGAAGTGGCCGTACGGTTAAAGGCGCTGCAGTCTGGAACCGCAAGACAGCTACGGTCGCAGGTTCGAATCCTGCCTCGGACATGGATGTTTGTGATGTCCTTAGGTTAGTTAGGTTTAACTAGTTGTAAGTTCTAGGGGACTAATGACCTCAGCAGTTGAGTCCCATAGTGCTCAGAGCCATTTGAACCAGGTCAAAATATTATCTACTCAGTCCCCTCTACAAATAAGTTTGTAAGGGAAATTTTAGAGCACCCATTATAAGGGCAGCATAAACGAATGCGGAATCATTCTAATGACGACATAGGCCGAAAAAGGTTTTATAAGCGACTTCGACAAAGGGCTGATCGTTATAGCACGGTCCTTGGGAAAGAGCATCTCGCAAACAGCGAAGCTCATTAGCTGCTCGCGTGTTACTGTCGTGCGCATCCATCGAAAGCACAGTGAATTCATGAGTGCATGATGTGTTGGACGTTCCGCCTCATTACAACATGTGGAGACCGGAGATTGATCGCTCAGTAAAGTAGGACAGGCAACGATTTGTGGTAGAGCGCAATGCTGTTCACTGCAAATTGTTCGACATGAGTCTCCTCTATGTGTTCCCACGTTGACCCAACAACATCGTCAGTTTCAATTATAACGGATACATGTAAACCGTGAACTAAAAGAAATGTGACGTCTGGTCGGATAAATAGGTCATCTAGACGATTAGCTACTAGAAATACGTACTCCACCATGGACACAGCCAGGTTAGAGCTCTATTATCCCACGACCGACATTCAACTGAGTGCCCATGGGCTCTATGTTAGTAATCGAAGGCACCATGATAGCTGTGGATCACATGAACATTATTTATCTCATGAGTCGTTTAATGCTTGATGTCTTCCCCGACTACGATAGCATCCTCCAAAGGGATAACTACCCGTCTCAAAAGACCAGAATCGTGCAACAGTTATTTTAGGAGCATCGTAGTGAAGTCACGTTGATATCTTGGCCTCCAAATTCGCTTGAGCTCAACCCGATGGAACACACTGGGACGTTATAGGGCGCCAGCTCAGCATCTATAACCAGCGGTCCGTAATTTGCAGGAACTGTGGGACCTGTGCAGAGAAATCTGATGGCGCGTACTTCCGAAAACCTACTAAGGACTTGTCCAATCCATGTTGCGAAGAATCGGTGCTGTTTTGCCTTCCTAACATGGACCAATGCGCTGTTAATCAGGTGATGTAATTCGTGGTAAACTTTCCGCGTTACATGCAGATAGAATCCCAAACTTTCGATGATTCGCTCCTCCATCGTCATCAGGGGCTCTGTCTGACTGTCACAAAACTGGCGAGGCCTCCACTTTACGCTCAAAGGACGACATCCGATTAGTAAAATTGTATCATAATGACATCACGGAAATGGCCCGTATTGGGGTAACACCCTCTATGTCCATAGACTAATTTTCCACACACTATCCAGCGTCGCTTGCAGCGCCATCACTGGCATTGGGTAGCAAACTACGAGAAGTTCTCCTCTGTGCTCTTTATTAAGTGCACGCTTTCATGTATTTCTAAGTGAATACCAGATGTCTCTTCTGAAGTTCTTATCACTGAGTCTAATTTCCACTACTTCTCTAATTATAGAGTCCCAGCACAAGTCGAAGCATGGGCCAGAATACTTATATTGTGAGACATACAAACTGTGCTTAGCCACCGCATATTTTTCAAAACTCCTGTACTGTGAGTGACGCTGATGTCCAGTACGGTTATCGGCAACAGTCCCTGTAGACTGACCCACGTAACTGCTGCTACACTCACAAGGAGCGTTACAAATCCCTGGCACTCGGCCGAAACTGTCTTTAGCAGGTCGTGACAAGTCCTTAATTTTCCTTGGAGGGCAAAATACCGTTCTGATTCCTTGCTTATTTAGGATTACACTTATCTTACCGGTTGTTGCACCGAGTAACGGAACTGCGCTGTGTGCTGGTCCTCCTGACTTTGTTGGACGATATCGCGTCTTGGTTTTCTCGACAGCGTTGGCCTAATGTATCTCACTGAAAACTCGTTCCTTTTGAATACCATCATCTTATGTTTCTTGTTGGAGCCGAGGTGTTCCTTGTGCTAAATGGCCCTGGTTTTATGACTCGCGGTGTTCAACATAGTCCACTTCTGAGCTGCATGGTGAAAGGACTTATACTGTTGGAGAAAGATGAAGAATTGGTTGTTTTAGAGGATGACAGGGGGAGTGCTATGGTTATCTTCAAAACAAATGATTATCGAAACAAAGTACGTCTATTATTGGAGGATTTCAGTCACCAGGTTCTTAAACGAGGTTTGACATCGGAAGACAGGAAAACTGTTAAAGATCTCTGGTCTTTATGACGAACTTTTGTATAATTTGAGGCCAAGAACACCTAGCTCGGATCTTCCTAAAACAAGAAAGGATGGCATACCACTAAGAGCGATGTGTTATCAGCTTTCCTACATACACTGGGCAAAGTATTTATCTAAATTATTGGCACCTATAGTTGGCCACTACAGGTTACATATTAAAAACTGTCAAAGGTTTGAGGGTCTGATCACGGAGATGAGGACAGCCCCAATAAAATCACGCTTAGCCTCGATGTCATCGACCAGTATAAGAAACGTTAACTCCATTGACCACTCATTTCTGTCTGAAATCTTAAAATTATTCCGATGCACCCTGATGGCTACGTATTATGAAACGACTGCAGGAAAAGCCATGGGGTCACGACTATCATCAGCTAAATTTTTGATGGAGGAGTTTGAGGAAGCATCGAATGCCACCTCCTCCATCCATCCAGGCTCTTCATATACAACGGTGATACAATCTAGCTGTATGGCAGAAAGGCGCTGCAGCAGTTCACTAACCACATGGACAGTACGCATCCAAACATATGCTTTACGGTTGAGAAGGATGAAAAGATGTAACTCTCAGATGCGTTGTTTGAACGAAGAGCAGATGGTCGACTTGGCCATTCTGTGTACCGAGAACCGACTCACACAGACGTAATCTCAATGGATGCAGCTTTCATTATCCAGCACAGAAGAGAGCAATGCAGAACAACGTAATGCAGAGAGCCAGGACTTTTTCGGACAATGGCCATCTCGGCTCGGAGACGAATCTTCGGACGAAATTGTTCAGAAGGAACCAGTATTCAATGCATGACATTAAGTCATTCCGCTCGAGAAAACCAAAACGTGATATCGTTCAGCAAAGCCACGAGGACCAACACAAGGGAAGTTCTATTCTGTTATGCAATAACCAGCAAGGTATGCGTAATCCTAAACGGGCAAGGAATCAGACTGGTGTTTCGTCCTCCTAGGAAAAGTAAGGAAATGTTGCGACCCCTTAAAGTCAGTTCCGGCCGACTACCAGGGATTTATAATATTCCTTGTGAATGAAGGAGATGATACGTGATTCAGTCTGCACGGACTGTTGCCGATAGCCGCGCTGGACAGCGTCACCTAAAGTGCAAGAATTCTAAAAAAATATCGGTGACTAGGGACAGGTTGTATGTCTGAGCATACAAGAATTCTGTTCCACGCTTCGAGCTATTGGACTCTGCGGTTAAATAAGCGGTGGAGATTAGCCGCTGTGATAAAATCTTCAATGGATACAACAATCATGTACTTTGAAATACATGGAATCGTGCACTTAATAAAGACGTCACAGGAGAACTTCTCGTAGTTTACTACCCAATACGAGTGATGGCGTGGCAAGTGACGCTGGATAGAGTACGCCAACATAATCCATGGACATAGAGGGTGTCATCTGAGTAAGCGCTATTTCCTTGATGTCATCATGACGTAATGCAGCCAATCACCTGCGCCTCTGAGCTCGTCAGCTTCGCTACAATCAGACGATGCCTCTAATGACGATGATGGAGATAATCACCGAAAGCTTGGGATTTTATGGAGATGTGGTGCATCACTTTTGCCGAGAACTTTTTATCCAAGGACTCCGTCGCGAAAGGCTTCGTAGCCACACGATCATAATGTTTCTTCGCGTCAGTTTATATGCTGTTAACAATCCGCAAAAGTCGATGCCTGTCCCTGATGTGCACAAGTTTTTACCATTTCCGGCAGCAGTTTACTCAAACAGACCACCGGTACTCGCGGTATGTTGGTTTCATTGCTTTTCGTTTTCTTTTACTTCCTTTAGCGAAACATATCTTATAATGGGTGCCCTGGACGTGAAGAAGGAATTGGATTGTCGAGTATATCTCTTCCCACACACACACACACACACACACACATATATATATATATATATATATATATATATATATATATATATATATATATCTGATGCAGTGTATGTGTGTGTGTGCTTGAGTAAGAGGATAAAGCTGTGTTCGGCGTCATAGACTGTTGCCGGATCTATAGCACTGGAGCCCTTCCTCACTCGCACCAGTATAGCGACCATCACAAAATGTTCTTCTATTACCAACTCAGCAAAAGGGTTAGTATTCGAATCTAGGAGTCACAGGATGCGGGCCTGTGGTATTATCCTGTCCGTACGTCTGGGTGCGATCGCCCAATAATACGGTCCCATCGAGGGGATAGTTGACAGAAAGCGATTGAAGGGTAGTGGTTTTAAGGCCAAAGAGGGAGAAAAGTGCCACGGATAGCGCCGCTGGGGAAAAACTTCTGCGGTAATGTGGGCGGGTAGTAGGGCTACTGGCGGATTTGTGCCAGTAGCGATAGTTGATGTTGAGCGTTGGTGGTTGTTGGTAGAGAGGTATTACCATTGTAACTGGTCTCTGATGGAGTCACCTGGTTCTGCTGCAGCGTCAGCGTACCTGTAACGTACCGAGTCGTCATACTAGGGTCAGTTTGACTACAAAAAGGCTTCTCTTTGTGTATGGTCGCGTAGGAATTTGTTTGTGACTTGTGTGTTCGGCTTCCCTGCTTGTCTTGAACATAACAGTTTACTGGATGGGCAACCACAGCCAACCTTTTGCATGTTGAATAAAAACCGCTACACCTGTTGTAAATCCTTTATTAAAGGCCCGACTCGTTTCGGAATTTTAAATTACATCATCACGTGGTAATCTGAGGGCAGCTATGTTTTGAAATCCAATCCGTCCATGTATGGCAGTGGCAGCGTTCCGCCCCGGCGTGGCTTTATGTAAGGCACTGTTTACTCTGTACTTTGTTCCTCCCCTCTCCGCCTCTCTCCCCCCCCCCCCCCCCGCTTTCCTCTTTGATGAGTGTTTTATAATCTTATCCTTCATCCGATTTGTTCATAGGTTCCAGTTTCATCCCGCGTATTTTAATCCATGATCTCGCTCTTTCCAAAATTTCCCGTATTTTAAAGGAAGGGTTGGGATCGGACTGTAAACATGGCCTAACCACTTAATGTAAGTACTCGCTCTTCCAGACACTTTTTGTCAGTGTCATACGGTCTGCGAAAAAAGTGTTTACGGTCTCCTGCACCTGATGATGTACGAGGGTAATTCGGGAAGTAAGGAACGATCGGTCGCGAAATGGAAACCAGAGTGAAAATCCGATGAATTTTGCACAGGTGTGTTGGGCAGTGTCTCTACTATGCCCGTCGATCGCGTTACTTCGTTCTTTTTAGTTCTGAGCGCACAGGGAGCACATAAAGATACCTAGAACAATAGTGTCTCCCGCCAAGTACGTGGACCTCGTAAGAAATTTCGCCTGGAGCTATGATGCCAACATTACATAAGTGTCGTGCGTTTTCTTCATCAAGACAATTTTCAGCCGCATTCTTCAGGGGCAATGCATCGTTTTCAATTGGAAATGTTTGATTACCCACAATAGAGCCCGTTATTGTCTCCCTCTGAGTTTCATCTCTGCTCACATGGACCGCTGGCTATGAAGACAACATTTTGGCACAGACAACGAGGTGTAGGCCAGCGTAGAGAACTGGCGGAAAGCACTGGCGGCTGCCTTCTATAACGAGGGTATTGGAAAGTTGGTACAACGATACGACAAACGTCTAAGCCGGATCGGTGACTATGGAGATAAGTAGCTGAAAGTTGTAGCTAACTGTCGCAAATAAAACAGTTTTGATTTTCACTGTGGTTTCCATTTCGCGACCTATCGTTCATTACCTTACGAATAGCCCTCGTAATTTAAAATTACGAAACCGGTCGTGCCTTTAATAAAGAATTTACAGCAGCAGCGTGGTTTTTTTTTTTCAATATTCCCTGCTTGTGTCAATTAGTTGACTGTCTCAGAACAGCTCCCAGTGCTATTCAGATTTGCTGTAATACAGGGGTTCGCCGGAATAGCGTTTTCTGTTTGCTTATTTAGTCCTTCCATAGGACTGCAGGCGCGGATATACAGTGAGGTACCCCATTATTAGATACGTTTCGCTAACGGAAGCAAAAGAAAAAGAAAAGCAATGAAACTAACACACCGTGAGTACCGGCAGTCTATTTGAGTAAAGTGCTGCCGGAAATGGGAAAAGTGTATGGAACGGTTTCTTCTGTCTGTGGTTATGATCCAAGTTTCCCAGATTCAAGATAAGGGGTTGTTAGAGTAACTCTAGTTCTTCTTCAGTTGTGGAATGTACACATAATGAGCCGATTACGAAGGTCGGCAAGGAGGAAAGGAAATCAGAACGTGGGTCAAGGAATCATTTTTCATTCGACGAAAACAGCAGACATTATATCGTGTGGAGCTAGAACCGATGAAAGCCACTGGAGGCAAAGTATTCACGGTAGAAATTTATGGCAAACACCTTGCTCTGTTTTGAAAACCGGTGTCACCACGATAAACCGGCAACGGAATTAATTATGCAGAAAAAGGAAGCGCTGACTTATTGAAGAGGAACGCAGCCTGTTATCCCACCGGCGTGCCTCATCGGGTATTCGCGCCGCGTCCCGTCCTGTCATCGACGACGGCCACGTGGGCGGCGGCACGCGACACGGCGGTGGCGGTGGGAGGCGGCGGGAGCCGGCGGCCGTAACTGGGACGGCCAGCGCAGCAGCCGCAGCACGGCTTCAGAGATAGCAAATCGGCGGCAGGCGGGGAGGCATCAGTACAGTGCACAGAGACCGTTGTCAAAAATACTCCCAATACACGTAGCTGTGTACATAGGAGCGCTTAAACCATGAGATACTTCGCCACTGCAGTGGACGGATCTGCTCTTCTGCAACTTTGCACAACAAATTACCCACTCGTTCTTGCAAAGCTACTATCACAGATCTTATTGCTCTCAGCAAGAAGAGTTTGTTAAAGCGAATTAGCTGCTGCACGTGTGTCGATTGTAAGCCAAATACTCTGTGTGAGTATATGAAAGTACACTACTGTCCATTAAAATCGCTACACCAACAAGAAATGCAAATGATAAACGAGTATTCATTGGACAGATATATTATACTAGAAGTGACGTATGATTACATTTTGATGCAATTTGGGTGCATAGATCCTGATAAATCAGTACCCAGAACAACCACCTCTGGCCGTAATAACGGCCTTGATACGTTTCGGCGTTGAGTCAAACAGAGCTTGGATGTCGTGTACAGGTACAGCTGCCCATGCAGCTTCAACACGATACCACAGGTCATCAAGAGTAGTTACTGGCGTATTGTGACGAGCCAGTTGCTCGGCCACCATTGACCAGACGTTTTCAATTGGCGAGAGATCTGGAGAATGTGCTGGCCAGGGCAGCAGTCGAACATTTTCTGTATCCAGAAAGGCCCGTACAGGACCTGCAACATGCGGTCGTGCATTATCCTGCTGAAATGTAGGGTTTCGCAGGGATCGAATGAAGGGTAGAGCTACGGGTCGTAACACATCTGAAATGTAACGTCCACTGTTCAATGTGCCGTCAATGCGAACAAGACATGACCGAGATGTGTAACCAATGGCACCCCACTCCATCACGCCGGGTGATACGCCAGTATGGCGATGACGAATACACGCTTCCAATGTGCCTTCACCGCGATGTCGGCAAACGCGGATGCGACTATCGTGATGCTGAAAACAGAACCCACCGATTCCATATGCTGCTAACAGTAATTGGATCTCGACCAACGCGAGCACCAATGTCGCAATACGATAAACCGCAATCGCGATAGGCTACAATCCGACCTTTATCAAAGTCGGAAACGTGATGGTACGCATTTCTCCTCGTTACACGAGACATCACAACAACGTTTCACCAGGCAACGCCGGCCAACTGCTGTTTGTGTATGAGAAATCGGTTGGAAACTTTCCTCATGTCAGCACGTTGTAGGTGTCGCCACCGGCACCAACCTTGTGTGAATGCTCTGAAAACCTAATCATTTGCATATGACAGCATCTTCTTCCTGTCAGATAAATTTCTCGTCTGTAGAACGTCATCTTCGTGGTGTAGCAATTTTAATGGCCAGTAGTGTATGTGTTTACTAATATACCCTGAATAAATGCTCCCCTTTACACGATCCTTTGAACAAAGAAAGGATTTATAACGCAATCTGACCATTTTTAAAGACATTCAAGAGTACTTATTGCTTACTTTGCACAACGGAAAGAATTATGCGCATAAATGAAAGTTTGTGACTCGGGGTCTCAATGCCGTCGCTTACTTTCTAACCTGAAAAACATGCAAAGAGTACTCAGAGGTTTCCGCTGTTTGTAGTTCCGAAAAAAACTGTATATTGATTGCAGTTGTGCCTCGCATTAATAAACATTCCTGCTGAAGGCAGAGGGTGGATGAGAATTCATACTCGACTCCTGCGCATAGAAAAAAATCAATTCAATGCCAAGTAAATAGTTATTCCCTAAACTTGAATTTATCAGTGACAAAGGAAGGTAAATGAATTATATATGCTTCAGTTGAAAGTATATCACGAATCATAGTCATGGATATAGAGAAGACTGTAGTTTTCCGTGCGTGTTCCACATACCCTGGAAGACCACCACATAAGATGGAACTGCACAATGAAGAATTATTGGCGCATTAGGAAATCTTATTATCATTTAAATAAACGAGAGTGTGATGTATTCAACACGCCTACAATTCGGGTGCACACTGAAAACTCGATTCCGTAAGATGAGCATCGAAAACAGACTACCCCATTGAATAACGAACGTTTGAGAACATGTGAAAGCTCGCTGATGAGCTGAAAATGCTAAAAGCAAATATCATATTGAACTAGGGACCTAGAAACGAAGGAGAGGCTACGTCCCCGCCGTAGCCCTCAGTGCTACACAAACCGACATCAGGCTACAGCAGTCCACTCATCCCACCGCCACTCCACACCGAACCCAGGGTTACTGTGCCTTTCGGCCCCTAGTGGGCCCTCTCAGGAACGTCTCATTCCAGACGAGTGGAGCCCCAATGTTTGCGTGGCACAGTACTTATGGTGTACACGTACGTGGAGACAGTGTTTGAGCAGCAATCGCCGACATAATGTAACTGAGGCGGAATAAGAGGAACCAGCTCGCATTTGCCGAGGCAAATGGAAAACTGCCTTAAAAACCATCCACTGACTGGCCGGCCCACGGGACTTCAACTCTAGGGGACTGGCACGCCTTCCCGCTCGGGAAGTAGTGCGTTAGACCGCACGGGTAGCCGCCCGGGCTTAAACAAATATTACGCCAAGCTACCAAATCTCATCACACTTTCCTCACTCGTTACACGAGAATGACAATTAGAAAGCAACTTCAAGGGAGGCTACTACATCAGTCGTCCATAGCAGAAACGTGGAAGTAACTGAGTCGTTCGTAGAAGACCATCCGAAAACGCCCACAGGAATGGAATAGAGTGTTCTGTGCACTTCAAACTGGGCAGAACGCCGACGCCATGTAGCAGCGCTGGCTCACTATTCGCTCACAGCGCCACTCGCCAAAGAACTTCTCGGTGAACGTATCTTTACTCAACTAGTCAAAGACTGAGCTATCATTTGGCGTACAAAACATCCTTGCAGTATGCTTGCGATTCAGATTATGCAAAAAAAGGATAACTTTGAAAGTTGCAATTATGACACGCGATGAATGCCAGACTGTTCGTTGCGAGCTGTTTATTGTCCTGCAGAAACTCTATATCACTTAGGACATTATTCGGAAGTGCATTGACCTCGTGTCTGATTGACGGGTCTCCACCATTGCCGGTCTATGCCTAGGCGGGTATTGACATGGAGATGGCATGAAAGTATATACAAGCTACTGAGCCATAATATTTCTCTAAAAATTCGTATAAAATTGAAGCATGATGATGTAAGAATAAAATAAAAAATTTAAACAAGTAGGGCAAGGCCATCAAAATTTCATACCGTGTTGTCACCTAAAACCAGTCTCCATCTCGCCAAAGATTGTGTCGACACACGGTGCCCAAAGAGCTTCTGTGTCTCGATGCAGAAATACGTGCCTGAGGCTTTGGCACCAGCGATCCTCTCGGTAACTCCCCTTTATGCTATCATCATGCCTCTGTAACCAGGCAATGAAAGCCGACACAAATACTTTAGAAAAATATAATTAACGCACAGCACGTTGAAATGGACACACTGCAAGTTTTAACGGTTTATTAATGTTCAATACGACACACAAGTCTCGAAGTTAAACACTACTTGCCATGAACCTATCATGGGGGTAAAAGTTCGTACAAAGACTTAGCGAAAATCGTTCTTTGCGCGTACCATTCCCGAATGGAAGAGGAAACTGGAGAAACAGTGCACGTACTCCCTTGTACCGTATGTCGTACTGTAGCTAGCAGTGCAGTCGTGCCGACATCGAAAAGTAAAAGGGAAATGAATTCTGGCACCATGTTTCATAAGAAGATCCAATATGCAGGCGCAGCTCTTGCCTGAAACACCTTTTCCACGGCTGGTATGTTGACGATGGTAGAGAAGAAACGAAATTACTGTAGGTGTGAGAACAAAGGAAACCAACCGACACTGATGAATGAAGGCTTATATTCCAGACGGCCACATTTCGCACTTGAACAAACACAGCGGTTATGGTTTGACTTATGTCATCCTCGATGAGGCTCACTGCGGGCAAATTGCCTGTTGTTAAGCCAGACGAAGGAGGATTAAGGTTTAACGCCCGTTGGGCGACAAGGTCATTAAAGTTAATGACAGAGCTCCTATTAGACAAGAATGGGACAGAAAGTCAGCAGTGGCCTTGTCTGTAGAACTACCGCGGCAGCTATCTGAATCTGGATGGCTAGACCGAGATTAGAACCTTGCTCCCCCAGTACGTGGTTGCAAAGCTTTAAGCACTTCGCTATTTCCCTCGCTAACAGTAGACATCGTTGTGAATACTGTGAGCAGATATAATTTTACTTTTTGGTACTAACAACGGAAATGGCGCCCTTGAAGGGAAACTGCAACTTTCACCTGAACTTGAATTGACTCACACCAAGTTTCAGGCTAGCATCGATGCCAACAATTGATCGAAACATTCATCTCGCCATGACACAAAACGGGTGAGGACAGTATTATGCTATGCGGGCCACTTACCTGGGTTTCCATGGAATCTGTGGTGGTTATAAACGAAGGCTCCATGTCAGTTGTGGACTACGTGACCATTATTGCGGACCACCTTCGTCCTTTCGTATTAGATGTCTTTCCTGACGGTGATGGAATCTTCCAGTAAGATAAAATGTGCGTGTGGCTAGGGCCTTCGATCATGTATTGTAGACTGGTCACTTGGTGCAATTTTAATTGACACCACTTCGGCGACTGCCAGAGAGATTACTGCTCGCGTCACAGACCAGAATCATGCTACATAGTCTCTCCTGATAGGACATCAACACTTGTTGTATACTTTATTTCACAGGTCCGTCTTCATCACACAAAGTTTTACACTTCACTATTACCGGTTCCGGCTACTGCCATCTTCAGATTATAAATTATTCTGATGTAGTATCAACGTCAAACTAAACATACAGGTACATAGTAAGTGCGCACTTAATATGTACCTACATGTTTAGTTTGACTTTGATACTGCATCAGAATAGTTTATGATCTTAAGATGGCAGTAACCGAAATCGGTAATGGTGAAATGTAAAACTTTGTGTGATCAAGATGGGCCTGTAAAATAAAATGCCAAGAAAATATGATCACGGACTCATTTTCAGACTTTATATGTTCAGTTGACATGTTGTATATATCATTCCCGACTAACAACGTCTGCACACAGCCGTATTACATTTTATTTTCCAATAAAAGGAGGGCAAACCAGGTTTCAGAGCAACAATCACATCTTCAGGCGCATAGAATATTCTTATGAGTCAGCAGGAGTAATACAGAAATTACCAAGTACATGGCATGTAAGCAGAAAACTTGTATTTTTGAGCATGTTGAGTATTACAGCTGACAAATCTAACTGATTAATGGAAACATTTACAGCTGTGTAATTAGACATTTACTGTGATACGACCAGTTTCGCTCTTACAATGTCTTCAGATTGCTTTAGCACAACTCGGCAACCTGGAGATTTTCGAAGAAGGAAACCGGTCGTAGAACTGTAAAAAAAGTAATTTTACAGTTGATGTGGTTTTCATTAATCATCTCAAAATTCGTCTCATATATTCCAAGGCCGCTTGGAAAAAGCACTCGCAGAACGGGTCAAAGTTCGAGACATAAGCTCGCCACTAATATGCACTCACGTATTGCATTTAAACGTCGGCTACAGTGCTCAACGTGGTCAAGGATATGAATTTTCCGTTCATGTGCCTTATGCCTGAGAAGCACTATATTATCCTAGGTGATTCGTATAGATATTCATTGCACCTGAAGATGTGACTGTTCTCCTTGAAGCTCGTTGTACTCTCCTTTTATTGGAAACTAAAATTTAATACAGCTGTATGAAGATATTATGAATCACGAATGTGCTACAGTGATTTGAGGAGCGTGGTAGTTAACATACGCCACCAAATTCGAATCCGATGGTGCATGTCTGGGACTCTAACAGGGGCTAACACCACGCCCACACTCCACGTTACGGTGACTTGTGCTAGACATCTGCTTTTGCACACCTATAAAAACCTATCAAGTACCAGGTGGTTATAATTAAAGTGGAGCTACTCGCAGAGGTCGAAAACGGTCAGTTATTAATTCCAGTTTGGACCATTAGGTGTAAATACGGCGCTTTGAATACGAGAAAGACGTATAGAAACGTTTGCATATGTTACGGATTAGAAGCTGGACGTGGGTAGAAAAGGTCAAACAAATGAGAAAGGCATAAAGTTCAGTTTATTATAAACCACCGCTTTGTGTGTTGAACATGAGCACCGTAGACGTCGACGAGATGCTGTAGAGCGCCAGATTGGCACCTGGTGGCTAAAATGGGAACTAATTTTTTTCCAGCATAAATCGGTTCCGCATTAACGCATTACCATATCTACCAAGTTTCGCTGCCATACGATAATTACAGCTCACACTTCATCTGTGTAGCTGCACTTTAATTATGACCACCCTGTACTTGTCGAACACCTGGCACGCCGAATCCATGCTTTATTTCATTTCAAATGAAGACTTCCTTCAAAGGTCGTGTGCCATGTTTTTCCTCATCTCTGTCTATACCCAAAAATGTCCTCCAACTCGAATGAAACGTGGACGGGATATTTCAGATACGGTTTTAGCATTTGTATCGAATTGCGATAATCGCTTTTACAAGTTTGTCAATGAAGTATGTGAGCTGGACCTGCACAAAAAGTGTGTAGCAAACTAGTAACTGTTATGACTTTCTCAGACGTGTTGATCCCCTACAGAGCCGTCACTCTGCCAGAGACTGGCGGTGTCCAGATTATAGCGCCGCCACTTCCTTCCGGCAGCGTGAAATGTGTGTGTGTGCCTACCAGGTCGGCGGCAGACTCCAGCTGCCGGTATTTACGCAGGGTGTTGTGAATTCCTTGAGACGCAGGTGCGCAGTGCGTAAACCAAAGAGGCCAGCCCACAATAGGCGCTCATTAGCGCACGCACCGCCGACGGCCGGAAGACTATGTCCCTAGCCCCTCCCCGTTCGCACACGAAGGCAGTGTACACAGTTGCTGCTTGATGGAAAAGTCCCAGAACGGATTGGGGAATTTATAACTCAAGCTGCCTGAACAAGATCAATATTTATTCTGTATGTACTAATGGCCATAATAGAAACACGAATAAAATACGAGATAATAATGCATGTAGAACATTTCTCTCTAAACCAACAACACAGAAAATCATTTTCGGGCTTTACCACCTACAAAGTGTTGTATTACTTGCGGTCTAGATTTGATTTTTAAGTCACAGTGCTGCATATAGCGTCGTATATGCGGGATAGAGTGTTGTACCTGTTTTTCCGGTAGTTCAGTCTAGTAACTGATTTTAATTTTAGAATAACGGGAAGGAATGCGCGCTAAGGCCGACATAAGCAATTTTCGATATTTTCTAAACTTTTTGTTATTGTCAGACATGAGGCTTCGTTTTTCGAGGCATTTATAAATATTTCGCGTTCCACACATTCAAGTGCTGTAGAATTTATCAAGGCTATTTAGAAACATTGCTAATTCTTCAGGTCCGGAATTTCGTGTTGCGAAAAATTCTATATATTTTTGGAACTATTTATCAATCACATGGACAGTTAAGCCATATTTCGTCGGTCGTCCACCATCTTCTGTCCTGAAACAAAAGATCTTTTCCCGTGGGACATATGATACCAAAAAATGAATTGAATTTCCTTTTTTTGTCTTAACAGTTATAAATAGCTTCTATTTAAAAAAATATGAGGTCTTGCTGAAAAGTAACGCTTCCGAATTTTTTATTCCGTTCTGAGTACTGGTCGAGGTATTACATGTCATGCACAATACTCGGTCGGCTTTCTCGCTTCACTGACTCAAATTGCAACACCCTGCCGCAAGAGGGCTCCGAATTGTAGCATGTAAGATGGCGATGTGTGATGTAACAATGTCGGTGCTTGAGATACAGCGTGACACATGAAACACAGCACCTTGGATATCTGTCAACAGTTTCTCTTGAGTTTTGAGCGTGAGTATGATGGGTTGCTTAACAACAGTGTGCAGCTGATGAAGGGTGGGTTCCACCATTTTGACCCCTGAGACGATGAATGGAGGACCGCCGCAAAGAATCTCCGACACCGAGAAACTTCAAAACTGTATTCTGGGATGTCCAAGGTGTGTCGCACTTGAAAGGCCTAAAGGCACGACCATAAACTCTGCAAGGTTCTTAGAGACCCTCAGAAATTTGAAAGTACACATTGGAACAGTTCGTCCGCACACGGAGCACCCTCTCCTTCACCATGACAACATGAATGCAATCATTTACAAATGGAATAAGAAAATATATTAAACTTCCACTATATGCGAAGGTCTGAGAAGCTTACCGAGGTACACACTCCCACCTGCCGCCAAAATGCGCGGCAGCCGTGAGGTCCCTCTGTCGGAGGTTCGATTCTCCCTTGAACATAGGTGTGACTGTTGTCCTTAGCGTAAGTTAGTTTAAGTTAGATTAAGTAGTGTGTAAGTCTAGGGACCGATGACCTCAGCAGTTTGGTTCCACAGGCACTAACCACCGCTGCGGAAATGGAATCACACACTTCAAATGGTTCAAATGGCTCTAAGCACTATGGGACTTAGCATCTGAGGTCATCAGTCCCCTAGACTTAGAACTACTTAAACCTAACTAACCTAAAGACATCACACACATCAATGCCCGAGGCACGATTCGAACCTGCGACCGTAGCGGTCGCGCGGTTCCAGACTGTAGCTCCTAGAACCGCTCGGCCACACCGGCCGGCGGCTACCGTCAGATAGCGGTTGTATACAGGATGAATGTTATTAAAACCGTCAAACCATCACAGTTATAGGATTTCTTTTATCAGTCTTCTTTATCTTTTACCAGAATTGGCAGCATCAATCGAATACTCGTCGTCTGTGGGCTACAGACAATCTTCGGCGAATGGTCGGGGTGTCCGATCAGCATCGGTTCAGCAGCAGATTGTAAGCAGGGATTCTTGGCGACCACATGCAGAACAGGTCAAAGTTCAAGACATAAGCTCGCCACTAATATGCCCTCACGTATTGCATTTAAACGTCGGCTACAGTGCTCAACGTGGTCAATAATATGAATTTTCCGTTCATGTGCCTTATGCCTGAGAATCACTATATTATCCTAGGTGATTCGTATAGATATTCATTGCACCTGA
Source organism: Schistocerca piceifrons (assembly GCF_021461385.2). Taxonomy (NCBI): domain Eukaryota; kingdom Metazoa; phylum Arthropoda; class Insecta; order Orthoptera; family Acrididae; genus Schistocerca; species Schistocerca piceifrons. Next base: position 382,599,686 of record NC_060142.1, read on the forward strand.
AGATGTGACTTATCAAGAAGTCCACCTTCGTGGCTCAGTGGTCAGCTTGTCTGGCTGCTACGAGGATTTCCGATACTACTAGGTATTTTTTCATGATTCAGGGACTGGAATGAGGTGAACTCATCCACCCGATGCCAACTGAGGAACTACATGAGTGAGAAATAGCGGCTCCAGAGTCAAGAAACCCTACATCGGTCGGAAGAGCGGTGTGCCGAATCAGCTCATGTCCGCCGGCCGAAGTGGCCGTGCGGTTAAAGGCGCTGCAGTCTGGAACCGCAAGACCGCTACGGTCGCAGGTTCGAGTCCTGCCTCGGGCATGGATGTTTGTGATGTCCTAAGGTTAGTTAGGTTTAACTAGTTCTAAGTTCTAGGGGACTAATGACCTCAGCAGTTGAGTCCCATAGTGCTCAGAGCTACACTCCTGGAAATTGAAATAAGAACACCGTGAATTCATTGTCCCAGGAAGGGGAAACTTTATTGACACATTCCTGGGGTCAGATACATCACATGATCACACTGACAGAACCACAGGCACATAGACACAGGCAACAGAGCATACACAATGTCGGCACTAGTACAGTGTATATCCACCTTTCGCAGCAATGCAGGCTGCTATTCTCCCATGGAGACGATCGTAGAGATGATGGATGTAGTCCTGTGGAACGGCTTGCCATGCCATTTCCACCTGGCGCCTCAGTTGGACCAGCGTTCGTGCTGGACGTGCAGACCGCGTGAGACGACGCTTCATCCAGTCCCAAATATGCTCAATGGGGACAGATCCGGAGATCTTGCTGGCCAGGGTAGTTGACTTACACCTTCTAGAGCACGTTGGGTGGCACGGGATACATGCGGACGTGCATTGTCCTGATGGAACAGCAAGTTCCCTTGCCGGTCTAGGAATGGTAGAACGATGGGTTCGATGACGGTTTGGATGTACCGTGCACTATTCAGTGTCCTCTCGACGATCACCAGTGGTGTACGGCCAGTGTAGGAGATCGCTCCCCACACCATTATGATGGGTGTTGGCCTTGTGTGCCTCGGTCGTATGCAGTCCTGATTGTGGCGCTCACCTGCACGGCGCCAAACACGCGTACGACCATCATTGGCACCAAGGCAGAAGCGACTCTCATCGCTGAAGACGACACGTCTCCATTCGTCCCTCCATTCGCGCCTGTCGCGACACCACTGGAGGCGGGCTGCACGATGTTGGGGCGTGAGCGGAAGACGGCCTAACGGTGTGCGGGACCGTAGCCCAGCTTCATGGAGACGGTTGCGAATGGTCCTCGCCGATACCCCAGGAGCAACAGTGTCCCTAATTTGCTGGGAAGTGGCGGTGCGGTCCCCTACGGCACTGCGTAGGATCCTACGGTCTTGGCGTGCATCCGTGCGTCGCTGCGGTCCGGTCCCAGGTCGACGGGCACGTGCATCTTCCGCCGACCACTGGCGACAACATCGATGTACTGTGGAGACCTCACGCCCCACGTGTTGAGCAATTCGCCGGTACGTCCACCCGGCCTCCCGCATGCCCACTATACGCCCTCGCTCAAAGTCCGTCAACTGCACATACGGTTCACGTCCACGCTGTCGCGGCATGCTACCAGTGTTAAAGACTGCGATGGAGCTCCGTATGCCACGGCAAACTGGCTGACACTGACGGCGGCGGTGCACAAATGCTGCGCAACTAGCGCCATTCGACGGCCAACACCGCGGTTCCTGGTGTGTCCGCTGTGCCGTGCGTGTGATCATTGCTTGTACAGCCCTCTCGCAGTGTCCGGAGCAAGTAAGGTGGGTCTGACACACCGGTGTCAATGTGTTCTTTTTTCCATTTCCAGGAGTGTATTTTTGAACCTCATGTCCATCCATACTGCATCATAATTACGTCATTGGCAGAGGATGACACGGCGGTCGGTCTATCCTGATTATTCCGTCTGGAACAGAAAGCGGAGCTTCTTTCTTAAAGAAAACGGAAAAAAGCCCCGTCGAGGCGACTGTTGATTTCATTACAGAAGCTACTCCTCCGAATACTTTCCACGCGACTGGCAAGTTCTTTTTATATCATCAGTCTTCTGACAGGTTTGACGCACCTAGCCACGAATTCATCTCCTGTGCTAATCTTTTCCTCTCAGAGTAGACTTCCAAAATTTCTTGCTCTCTACATCCTCAATTATCTTCTGGATATATTCAAATCTCTGTCTTCCTCTACAGATTTTATCTTCTAAAGCTCCCCTTGGCGTCAAGTTATTCCCACATGTCCTATTATCCTGTCCCTTCTTGTCAGTGTTTTCCACATATTCCTTTCCTTCTGCGGAGAATCTCCTCATTCTTCACCTTATGAGTCCACCTAATATTCAACATTCTTCTATAGCAGCACATCTCAAATGCTGCTGTTCTTTTCTGTTCCCTTTTTCCCACAGTCCATGTTTCACGTAGACTGCCGGCCGGAGTTGTCGTGCGGTTCTAGGCGCTACAGTTTGGAGCCGAGCGATCGCTACGGCCGCAGGTTCGAATCCTGCCTCGAGCGTGGATGTGCGTGATGTTCTTAGGCTAGTTAGGTGTAATTAGTTCTAAGTTCTAGGCGACTGATGACCTCAGAAGTTAAGTCGCATAGTGCTCAGAGCCATTTGAGCCATTTTTCACGTACACTCTCAGAAATTTCTTCCTCAAATTAAAGACTATATTAGATATTAGTAGACTTCTCTTGGCCAGGAATATCCTTTTTGCCAGTGCTAGCCTTTGTGCCAGTGCTGGTCTGCTTTTTATGTCCTTGTTCCTTCGTCATGGATTATTTTGATGCGTCAGTAGCAGTATTCCTTAACTTCATCTACTTCGTGATCAGCAATTCTGATTTATCGGTATTCTCGTTTCTGCTGCTTTCCTATATGTACTCTCAATCTATATTCCGTACTCATTACACTGTTCATTCTATGAAATACACCCCGTAAATCTTTATCAGTTTAACTGAGGATAGCAGTGTCATCAGCAAATCTTTCATCTTGAATTTTAATCCCACTCTGGAATGTTTCTTCTGTTTCCATCATTGCTTCTTCTATGTATTGATTAAACAGTAGGTGTGACAGAGTGCACCCCCCCTCTTACAGCCGGCCGCAGTGGCCGAGTGGTTCTAGGCGCTTCAGTCTGGAACCGCACGACCGCTACGGTCGCAGGTTCGAATCCTACCTAGGGCATGGATGTGTGTGTGGTGTCCTTAGGTTAGTTAGGTTTAAGTAGTACTAAGTTCTAGGGGACTGATGACCATAGAAGTTAAATCCCATAGTGCTAACAGCCATTTGAACCATTTTGAACCCGTCTTACACTATTTTTAATCCGTGCACTTCGTTCTTGGTCTTCCAGTCATATTGTTACCTTTTGGTTCCTGTACATATTGTATATTACCCATCTTTCCCTCTAAGTCACTCTTGTTTGTTTCGAACATCTTGCACTGTTATAAACCGCCGAACACTTTTTCCAGGTCGACAAATTCTAAGAACGTGTCTTGATTTTTCTTGAGTCTTGCTTCCATTATCAACGGTCTCCAGCAACCTTAAAGTCCTTATTAACAGTGTTACCAGGCGCCAATACGTGATAATCTGTGGGAAGATGTGGATTTAGGGCCACAACACGGCTGTAATGTCAGGTGAAGAAGAACAGCAAAGCACTGCCTCCCCTTTCCCTCTACGCCGCATTGTGATGTAAATTTCTTCGACCTTCGGAATCTGAACCTGCTACCTCCGAGACAAAATATCTGTAACGTGTGATAGCGTTGTAGGCTACGGAGATGACAGAAAGATTACAAGTGGCCGCTCAGATATTATAACTTCAATTACTATGTCATTCGCCACTTTCTCTCCCTCTCCCTCTTTCTCTCTCTCTCTCTCTCTGTCTCTCTCTCTGTCTGTCTCTATCGAGCGAGGTGACGCAGTGGTTGGCATACTGGACTCGCATTCCGGAGGACGACGGTTCAAACCTGCCTCCGGCCATCCTGAATTAGATTTTCCGTGATTTTTCTAAATCGCTTTAGGCAAATTCCGGGATGTTTCCTTTGAAAGGGCACGGCCTACTTCCTTCCCCATCCTTCCTAATCTGATGGGACCGATGACCTTCTATTTGGTCCCCTCCCCCAAATCAACCGACCATTCTCCGTCTCTGTCTCTCCGCCCCGCCCCCCTCTCTCTTTAGTATCGTTTGGCCCTTCTTACGGAGTGATCTAGAAAATTTATTTTATTTTAATCTTGCGGCCGGATGTTCTTCCTGTCGTCACAGTCGTCAGCGAATGTGGGAGTTTGGGAAAGGGGGACGGGGGGGAGGCCGGAATGGGCAGCATTGTGAGTCATATGTATGTGAACTGTGTAAGCTTTGTTCTGTGTGCTATCTTTTTTTAACTCTTTGAGTATCGTGTTTTCTGAAGTCGAGATTGGCGAGCGCAAGTATTTGCCTAAAGGAAAGTGGAAAAGCGCCTAGAAAGGACACGAAGTGTGGACGGTGTACCATATTAACAGAGCAGTAGTCGTCAAACCACCACGCGAATTCGATCCAGGTCTGTCTCATCTCCCTGTCTCGTCCTGCTTAGTTACACCGTCGCGTATATCATTACTGACATTTTTAACTGTCAAAAAGGGGCAAAATCATTCTCGGAAAATCGCTATTATTCTATAAACATTGAAATCTCAGCGTAAATTTAAGAAAATTTAGGCCTTCAGTAAGAGTGAAGTATTCTCATGTCAGTGCTAACGTGGCGGATATCGGCGGTGCGCTGATTACGGCAGCTTGGTGTACAGTAGCAGGCAGGGTATCGCAGATGACAAGAGGCGGGCCGGGCGGCAGGAAATGTGCTCCATCACGCCGCACCTGAAGGGGGAACACTTGCGCCGCTGTGCAAGCAGTGTTGTGCAAACCAGACCCGCAGCACACAAGAGCGGAACCTCCCGCGCACCTGCGCGCCGGCACGACACCAAACAAACGAACTGTCGGTCATCCTGCGTCTGCTGCCACTCTTCATCTCGAAAAACAGTGGTACCAGCTAGAGTCACACTCACAAGAGAATATACGCTTCCTTTCATAAACATTGTTACCCATTACCTCCATAGCCGCGGCTCTGGATACCAACTCATGAAGGCCTCAGCTCCCACCTCCTCCCCCCCAACCTCTCGCTGACAATACGTAAGCTCACGCAGCGAGACTAGGGATACTGGACGGAGTGACAGGAGCCAAGCGAAGAGCTGGCATGGTATCGAACTTAGGAAAGAGAACATGGACCGCCATTCGTCAGCTAATCGGTACATATTCAATGAGAGACCGCTCCAGTCTCCTGTGGAGCGAGGTGGCGCAGTGATTAGCACACTGAACTCGCATTCAGGAGAACGACGGCACAAGTCCCTGCCAGCCCATCCAAATTTAGGTCCTCCGTGATTTCCCTAAATCATTTAAGGCAATCGCCGGGATCGTTCATTGCATACGGCACGGTCGATTTCCTTCCCCATCCTTCCGCAATCTGAGCTTGTGCTCGATCTGTAATGATCTTATTATCGACAGGTCGTTAGATTCTACTCTTTCTCTATGTCCAGCCTTCTGGCATCGGGTTTCAGCTACGGTTTCTGGAATTTCGCCTGGCAGTGAGGCAAATACAGGAGCTATCTCCCAAAATCTCTCTAAACTTACTTCCGTCTGGGAGATATTCCCTTCTTCTGCTCCGTCACCACACTTCCTCAGTTTCACAGTACAAAATAACAAAGAAGATACGAAAGAAAACAAAAAAATTGGCTGCAAACAGCACCCTCTGAGGAGAACGAAATTTTCTAAAACAAAAAGACCTACTGGTAACAATGTATGGACGTAAGCGGTTGACTAAATCCCTTAATGTCTGCCATGCTAGTCCTGCGAGTCTCCCAAATGCATCGGTTTAAATTTGCCTATTGTTTCGCTAAAATCTTCTCGTCAGTTCGGTTATGAGCTTCAGCAATCAATGACTTACATCATCGTTAGAGGCAAATTATTGACTGCTTGTACTTGATGGCATCCCTTGTAAACAAAGAGCAGAAAGCCCCTGGAACGACACGGACTTAGATTACGTAATTTGAATATCTATGGAAAATCCACCGTGGGACCAACCAGACGCCTCGGTGACGAGTGCCCATGTATTCGACCCACTGTCCCCGTACCAGCCCTCCCCCGGCGCCTCATACGCGCCTGTTGCGTCTCAGTGCCCCCATCCTCTCTGCGGCTTGTAAGTATCATCTGTTATACAAATTATAAGTGAAAACATTATGAGCAGTATCCAACGCAAGACTGCATGCAACCTGTAGATGTAGTCGGAAAGTCGGAAACATAAGGGTTGAAAATGAGGAAATCCAGTGACTTAAGAGACTCTGACAAACGGCAGGTTGTTATGGTCCGGAATCTGGGAACAAGCATCTCGAAATCGGCGAAGTTGGTCGTCTGTTGGCGTGCTACTGTCCTGAGCATCTACGGAAAATGTTTCAAGGACGGTGAAACCACAAGTAGGCGACCAGGTGTTGGACGTCAATGCCTCATCACAGAACTTCTTCGTGAACAATGGAAATATACTCATGGATAACACTGAGTTTTACTGGTGCCTGCCGGCCGCGGTGGTCTCGCGGTTCTAGGCGCTCAGTCCGGAGCTGCGCGACTGCTACGGTCGCAGGTTCGAATCCTGCCTCGGGCATGGATATGTGTGATGTCCTTAGGTTAGTTAGGTTTAAGTAGTTCTAAGTTCTAGGGGACTTATGACCACTGATGTTAAGTCCCATAGTGCTCAGAGCCATCTTGGTGCCTACATCAACGAAATTCACATCCGTTTTCGGAAAATAAATGAGATGCGTCTGCTAGAATTATTGTGGATTCCGGTATATTCAATAATCCAAAGAAAGCCTTTATTTACAATAACTGCCTTCCGGTACCCCTAATTTCTATCTTCCATTTTCCTCGGCCGGTTCACAATGACATGCATTTGGGCATGGACACTGTATTGACGTGTGTATTAACAGCAATGTGTACTTGTACCTTACCTTGATAACATATTGGGGACAAAGAGTTTTATGGGGCTTGAAACATGAACGCAGTATTATGAAACAGAACCCATAAAACTAATTGTGCCACAGGACTAATTGTAGTGTTCTTAAAAACCTTATATTGACATTGTCGACGAATCTATACAAATCTGAAATGCTAGCCAGACATGTGTATAATTGTATTACAACAGCTAACGAGATACTTCAGTTCATAGTCGTCAGTTTCATTGTCTCCGAAATCTTTTGCAAAGAATCCTCTCCCTCAAGGACTGCGTAGAACACTCACGGCAGTGAGCCGGGCGGAGTGGCCGAGCGGTTCTAGGCGCTAAAGTCTGGAACCGCGCGACCGCTACGGTCGCAGGTTCGAATCTTGCCTCGGGCATGGATGTGTGTGATGTCCTGATGTTAGTTAGGTTCAGGTTGTTCTAAGTTCTAGGGGACTGATGACCTCAGAAGTTAAGTCCCATAGTGCTCAGAGCCATTTGAACCATTTGAACCAAAAGTGTTGTAATAGTATTTCGGAGAAAAGAGAGCATATACGTTGCTCAGAGCGTTTGCAGTGAAGCTTTCGGTGACAATCAATGACCAAAGATATTACAGTAACAAATATCGGCCTTGATGTTTGTACACTATATTAGACGCAATGTGTGTCGCTAACTTTGGGTGCGTCCGTCTTTTTGCCGGCAGTGCAAACAGTGCGGGAAGTCGTTCAAACGGTCGTCGACGCTGTCGACGCACCTGCTGATCCACTCGGACACGCGGCCCTATCCCTGCCAGTTCTGCGGGAAGCGTTTCCACCAGAAGTCCGATATGAAGAAGCACACCTACATACACACAGGTGAGTCTCCTCTGCAAGCTGCTGCGCACGCGACTTCTGCAAGACTCTTCTCCTAGCAAATACAGATATGTTGTGGTGTGCGTACTGTAAGACCATCGGTACACACACCATCAGATTATTTGACTTGTCGCTCTAACGAAGTAGGCGAGTGTCAGCATTATGTCTCGTGGTCTTATCGTGGCGTGTTTATCTTCTGCCGTTAGGTCAGACGATAGAAATGCCACTTGCACGCTTAGAGTAGCAGATTGACGGTGACCAACTTTAAACATAACTTGATTAATTTTCACACACATTTATTAAAATTGTAACAAGCATAAACCTTACTTAACTTGATTCTGGATGCTATTTACAATTGACAATCTGAAGTTCCTTTGGTCTTGGTAGGTTAATCTTATTCTCACATATCTCTGATACTTGACAAAGTGTCTACTCATTTATCTTCATGGCTATGTACAGGAATATGGTAATCTTATTAGGCGCAGACTGAAACTTGACTGTAGACTGGTACAGACAAATGCAGACTGGTACAGACAGGTGCAGATAAATGCAGACGAATGCAGACTGACTAATCGGAGGTCTGTACACTCGTTACAATACCTCGAGCGTTCAGGTATCACTGCGCGAGTGTGATCCGCGAGGAGAAAAGGTTCTACGTTAGCAGCAATCTCATTGGCTGCGAGACATATTAATACGCGGATCGGCGGAAGCAGAATTTGGTCCATCTCTAAGACAGCGCCATCTCGTAGTCCGAGCGTTGCGCCTGCGCTGTTGTGCTTAGCGGGGCGCGCTCTAGTGGGAAAGTTGTGTACGCGCTGACTGCGCGGAACTATGTACACAACATATGTCAAGTGTTACGAGACGGCCGACCGCAGCAGAAATCTACTTGATGTAGTAACGATTCAGTTCAAAGTAATGTATATTCTTACTGCATAGTGTCTGCCGTAACAATCCTAAGGAGTGGCTAAAAAAAAGCAAATGTAAATCGATGAACAGGGCGAAGTAGCCACAGTGACAGAGCAGTTATGGAACGTGATTGTAAAGTATTAAAATTGAACACGTCACTTGTGTGAAAAGAAACCATTTTAGGACACTGCGTAGAAGTGAGTAAGACACTAATATCTTCTGCAAATAAGAAGTTGTGACATACTCACAATATTTCGCAGACGATATGCGTAAATGTGCTTACAGCAACGTACTAGCCCTACAATAACTTAATTTTTGCCGCACGTAACTATAAGTCTAGGTTAGACAATGAAGTCAAAGTAAGGCCCTTACTCAGGAAATGACAGTTGACAGCAGATGAGGGAATCCCAGTCAACTGATCAGCCAGAATGTCCACTTTTGGCACGTATAACAGCGGCGAGGTGTCGTGGCTTGGAAGTAATGCCTTGGTAGGTCGTTAGAGGGACGTGGCACCACATCTCCACGCAGAGGTCACCTAATTCCCGTAAATTCCGGGAGGAGGCGATGAGTTCTGACGCCACGTTCAATCACATCCCAGACGTGATCGATCGGGTTCAGATCTGGCGAGTTGGCGGGCCAGCACACCAACTGGAACTCGAGACTGTGTTCCTCGAATCACTCCATCACACTCCTCGCCTTGTGGCATGCTGCTTTATGTTGGTGAAAAATGTCACTGCCGTCGGGAAGCATGATCATCGTGGATGGGTGTACGTGGTCTTCAACCAGTGTACGACACGCCTTGACCGTCATGGTGCCTTGCACGAGTTGCATTGGATCCATGGATACTTACGTGGATGTTTCCCAGAGCCGCAGCCGCCAGACTGTATCCGTCCCGCAGTACAGTTGTCAAAGAGCTGTTCTCCTGGAAGACCACGGATTCGCGCCCTCCCATCGGCATGATGAAGAACGTATCGGGATTCATCAGACAATGCAACGCTCTGCCACTGCACCGACATCCAGTGCCGATGGTCACGTGCCCATTTCAGTTGTTGTAGCCGACGTCATGGTGTTAACGTTGATACATGCATGGGTCGTCTGTTGGGAAGGCCCATCGTTGGGAATGTTTGGTGCACTGCGTGTTCAGACACTCTTGTACTCTGCCCAACATTAAAGTGCGATGTTAGTTTCGCCATCTTTCGCCGCCAGTCCTGTTTTACCAGTCTGCCCAGCCTACAACTTCCGACATCTGTGATGAGGGGTGGCCTCCCAACCCCACATCTGTACATGGTTTCACTTGATATAGCCACGTGTCGAGGACGCTCACCGCAGGACTCCTCGAACACCCGATATGTTGTGCAGTTTCCGAAATTCTCACGCCCAGCCTCCGGGCCATCACAATCTGCCCCCGGTCAAACTCAGATAGATCACGTGCCTTCCCCATTCTTCATACGGACCCCACAATCACTGATATTACACGCACCGTACGTGTGTGTGACTAGCGGTCATTCCTCGCCGAGTGATGCTGCTATCGGTTGGACAGTTTATATCGATAGTAGGTCAGTGGTCGTAATGTTCTGGCTGACGGTGTATATGTGTGTCATGCACATCATTGCTATGAATGCTTAAACATTGTAATATTGTTATGGTTGAAAGGAAGGGAGAGGGATAAGGATAGAGTCAGCACATAATCTGCTGTTATAGATCTCACTCATGAGAACGATGAAAGGCTTGGGACTGCATTCAAGGCATGGGCACCAAGTATGGTGACGAAGAACAGAAGGCAACTAACTCTCTCCTCTTGCCGGACAAGAACAAATATTGATAAAGCAAATTTCATCAACCACCTGTATTCGAATGCTTAGCAGATTCAGTTTTAAAAGCTTCAAGACTGTGAATGATAAATAGTTGTCATGAACGGGGGAACAACTTTACATGTTTTACGAAAAGCTCCTCATAATTTAAAAAGTAAGTCATTTACTTAGATTAGATGATAATTCGAACACACCACGCTGAGAATAAATAGTGTCAAAGTTACGGCACCAGATGTGTACTGCCAAACAAGCGCGTCGGTCAAGTTTTAGCGATCACATGCCATGCTTTTTCTGGCGTAAACTCGGCGTCGTTGCTGCTATGGTCGAAATTTCAGTTTTATTTATTTATAAGTGCTTTCGGGAGGGAATTCGTCTCTTAAGTAAGAAGGATCAGACTCGGTGAGGTGTGGAACGAAAATTATCTTTCCTTCCAAAAACTCTCGTTCTACACATGTGTGATTGTAAGAGCTTTTTCTCTCATTTCAGCTTCTCGATGGTGGAGAAGGAAACCAAAATGGGTAATGACAGTTTAGTGAAGTGATCGTATTTCCGTTTCATTTCATTTCTGCTGATTTCCAGTAGCCGGCCGAGGTGGTCTAGCGGTTCTAGGCGCTCGGTCCGGAACCGCGCGACTGCTACGGTCGCAGGTTCGAATCCTGCCTCGGGCATGGATGTGTGTGATGTCCTTAGGTTAGTTAGGTTTAAGTAGTTCTAAGTTCTAGGGGACTGATGACCACAGATGTTAAGTCCCATAGTGCTCAGAGCCATTTGAACCATTTTTTTTTCCAGTAATCTTGTGGAATAGCTAGACTCTCTGTGACGACAAATCGAGATGCATAACTTAACTCAGACACGCTTTGAACAGTTTGTTTACCACCTCCCAGCAGTGAAAACAACTACTATTTCAATACCAAAAACTATCCCTAACGTGATGCTGCGTTACGTAGAAAAAGAGTGGTGTTCTGGAAGGAATGCGTTTCACTATAATCTTTTATGGAATCTAATGCCTTATCTATGGTATAGCGATAAGAATCTTAGGTTTTCGTTGCACTGTAGCAGTGTATGAATCCTAGTCCTTCTATGCTCCATGTAAATAACGTGATGTCACACTGTGAAATCTTCCTAAATAGCTCTCACACCTACTTCGTTGTATAGGTAGGCTGTACCCTGAAGATCTACCGTAGCTCATTCGAGCCTCGCTTACGTATGAGAATGGCTTTAATCGCTGTCGCACTCTATAAAAATCTTCTGTGATCCAGATGAAGTATTTCAGAAACTCGTACATAATATTTGTTTATTTGATGAATAAGCTTCTATTGTTATTTCCAAAAATGCGGTAACACATCTCTATTTTCATTTCCATTCGTATTCGTAAAAACATGTATATTACACTTACATACCACGCAGTCAGCACAATCACTCCACTGAGAATGTGCAGACCACACAATCATACAGACTAAATGTGTGCCACATTGCAACAAAATCCCTCACTGTTCGTCGTCTGCATGCAGCATTAGCAATACAAAAATAGTATCGCACGCTAAATCAAGCACTAAGGTTGGTACACAGCTATATCTGGGCCCTTTCGCTCAGGTCTCCACCGGAGAGGGGAACTGGATGTTCAGTATGGAAGCTGAATTAGTGATGACGTCTCTCTTACGATCTGTCATCATATACCGATTACATTCATTTATACTCTAGACCTTATCTTGCAATTACGAAATACAAATCCCTTGAATTAGTTTCTTTTGTGTCTTCTAGTAGCAATGGAACGGCACCGGCGTAATTATCTTACCGTACCATTTCCCATTCTATTGTGTTAAACAACTTCTACGCTTGAGTAATCTGGGGTGCACGGAGCACATAAAGTTACATTAACAATGTCGATAAACGACTGCCACTGTTTTCCAAAGGGGGATTTTATATTTTCTCGGAAATATTTAGCAGCTCTGCAGTCGCCCTAACATTGCGAGTACGCACGAGGGGGTTTGCATATACGAGTCTCTTTGAAATGAATATCTTAAAGCGACAAGTCTTTCATAAGTTTTAGCGCAGTATTTAAATTATAGCTATAATATTAAAAAGTAGAATGTGAAACCCGAGAGCACGTGAACTGAATGCTGATGCAGAATTTAATTCTTCTACAAAAACGGTACAAATTACAAGGGGGGAAAATAGTGAAACAAATGAAGCGCTTTTTATGCATGCAAGTCGATTGATCTGCGCGTTTGTGATAAATCGAGGCAGAAATTTTTAATACGAAATGAAAAAGATTATTAAATGCGGCATTTATTCTTTTTTAATAAATCAATTCAAGAAAGCGGGACACAGCAAAATACTGTCGTTCGTTGTGGAGAAAGTTAAAATTTCACGACCGTCTTTGCTTCTTTAAAACAGCTGGAAGCAATTGCTGTCTCGCTACAAGGAGAACGGCACTTTCATGCGCGAAGCACATCGATCAGTGTCGCTTCTCGGCGTGCGATCGGTTCCCTTCTTAAAAAAACACGGTTTCTGATGTTTCAGTTAATATTCCATTACATTTCTGGCATGCAGCCACAGAAATTTCATCCCTTCAACGTATTTCGGCCATCTTCCGTGTACGCTGAGAGACAGAGGTTACAGCAGTCGCATCCATTATTTTAAACACGAGAGCCGTGTTACTGCGCTTGCGCCCACAGAATACTCAACCGGCAGAAATGTTATGCGGCAGCGAATAGCTATGTACATGTATGAGCTGAATCTATGGTTACGCGGTCAGTGCAAAGTGATTTCTCGATACATACATGAGTAGGAGCTGCAATGTAGCTACATAGTTGCGAGTTGATGAAAGCGCCGGATTCCATGCTTCGTCCAGGCTAAAACCACTATCTCTATCAATTAAATCCTTCGATAAACGAACTTCCATTGCTTCCTTCATCACAGAGCACTGTCACACCCGATTTACTGGGCTGTAATAATCGAATGTACCTTCGCCTTGCACGCATCTCTACAACTGAACAATTTATCACCATAATGCAAACGTAATCATATCATGTTGCACAAAAATGTCTTTGTTATTCGACGCATTAAAAAGTTTCAGGTTTTTTTACAGTAATTAGCATTTCTTTCTTTTATAGGCTGTAGATGAAGCATAGTCAGTACCAGGAGTTGATTGTCATCTTCTTCGTCTTCGCATGTTGCCAAAGTTTTCTGTACATTTGGCATATGGCAAGATTTTCCAGTGTTCTGTGTCAGATGTACGAAAGGCCAAATTCGCAGTAATTTTGTAAATCTAGCGCGTGCAAAGCATCAAGTCACCCTTGACGGGATATAAAAGTTCTATTGTCTTATTCTTCTGCCTTTATCCCGCAGTTTGGCAGGGTTGGCAATGTTACAATCGGATTTGGCAAGGTTAATGTTAAGGAGTGGCAGGATGCCCTTCCTGACGCCACCCCGTACCACCCAGGACGGAATTAGTGTATCCCAGTTGTCTGACTCTAGTGTAATACATGGAATAGTGTGAACATGTTCAGATGTCTGCGAGGCGTGTGACTGAGGTGGGACGTGGGGACCAGCCCAGTTTTCACCTAGAAGTGTGTGTTAAACAGCCTAAAAACTACATCCACTCTGGCCAGCACACCGACCCACGTCGTTAATCCGCCGGGTGGCGCATTAGCACTCTCGGCGAACCTGGCAGGCCTGCAATTGTTTTCTCTGGAAGGTTAAAGATCATTTTGACTTCATACTTTATTTATGATGACAGATTTACCACATTTGGCGGGAAAGCCATGAATTTAAAAATTTACCTCAGGTTTTATCTGTGATGCCTTGTGTATATGCAATGGATTGTGGTCATTTGTTTGAATGTTTTCTTCATTTTATGAGAGCTGCGTTCATTATTTCGACTGAATGGCGTCATGTACTATTTCGATAGTAGGCCTATTAGAACTAGATGAATGTACTGCAGCTCCGTTTTAATCTTAAAGAGAAAACGTAGATTAATTTGTGCATTAGATTTCATTTAGTTTTAGCATCAAATTATTAACTGAAAAATTTGAGAAAATGTTTATGAATTTCATTTGTGGTGACAAGGGTGTAAAAATCTCCTATATGAAACTTAGTAGCCGTAGAATTTCTGATGACATTTTTGTCAAGAAAAAGTAAAGGAGAAGGAAGGAAAGAAGGGCACACTATAAACAACTTCCGAACTTATAACTCTGCATATGAATGGTTCGTGTTATTTGTTACATTGGTGAAGAACACCTTCATGTTACTGGGCTCAGAAACATTAAGGAGAAAATGTCATTCGGAGAATATTCACCTAGTTAACAATAACATTTCCTTGAATGAAACTTCTCCTTCCGTTTATCAGTTCGGTACGCAAACGCCCTTCAGTGAAAAAGAAGGGAGACTAAAGTACAACAACGATTAACAGAAAGTAGCGTGTTCAGTTTCACTTAAAGGATTAGCACCAGGAATGGAGAATAGAGATGACAGCCATTCACTGTCGAGTGCAGTGGTAAGCTAGCAAGAGCAAAGTCAGAGAAAATTAGGGGATAAATTGCAGTACCCGTGTTACAAAACTAATCCCCTTGTTCATCTAAAGTTATTTCAGAAAATATGAAAATAGGGAAGACCAGACGGTCTTCAGAATGCAATTCACTCCTAATACGTGACTGATACATTATTTTCATTGGACAGAAGAGTGAAATCAAGATTGGCCTGCGTTAACGAATACGCTAAAACAAGATATTTAAGTAAAAAGACAATGGGAAAGAATATAATTGCTGGCTGTTGTGGCCGAGCGGTTCTAGTCGCTTCAGTCCGGAACCGTGCTGCTGCTACGGTCGTAGGTTCGAATCCTGTCTCCGAATGGATGTGTGTGATGACCTTAGGTTAGTTAGGTTTAAGTAGTTCTAAGTTCTAGAGGACTGATGACCTCAGACGTTAAGTCCCATAGTGCCTAGAACCATTTGAACCATTTGAAAGAATATAATTAAACAAACAGGTTAGGGACAGCTAGCTGACGGAGGAAGCTTTTTATTTCGAAGTTACCGGTTTCGGGCAATGTCGCAGATCTTCAGACTGTATGTTGTAGTCACAGAGTAACCTGTCGAATGGAATTGTCAGCGCAGTGTCATGTACTACCGATAATTTTGAAATAAAAACAGTAACGACAGTGGTTTATTTTTATATATTTCTTAAAATTTTATACGCTTTTTTCTCATATAAATTTGCCTGATATTAAACTGTTCAGGCGTTAAGTTATTTTTTGGGGTTTCCATCCGATATGCTTGCATGTTCCTTAGATACAATGATAAGACACAATCGACCTACGGCACCTCTTTAAACCTTCAAGCAAATTACGTTTAATGTGCTGCATGGTGTTTGTTATCGACTGTAATAACAATACATGCAACACGCCCTTCAGGGCTATGTTTTGTGCACGTTATTTGTTGGCTATTACCGAAACACGGGGAGCAGTTTACAGCACAGAACATTAAAAAAGGTTTTCAAATATTAGAGG
The DNA here is from genome assembly GCF_021461385.2 of Schistocerca piceifrons. NCBI lineage: Eukaryota > Metazoa > Arthropoda > Insecta > Orthoptera > Acrididae > Schistocerca > Schistocerca piceifrons. The sequence goes on from NC_060142.1 coordinate 382,615,769, forward strand.
GAACCTGTAATTTGGCATCTCCGTAACAGGCCGGAGTAGGAACAACATCCTGAATAAAACACGTGGACCAGCTTCTCCGATTATTTACTTTCCACGATTTCGATTTGTAAGTCAAGCAATACTCCGGCGGCCGGAGCGTGCCGCGTGGCGGCATTAACTTTCCCCTCCAAACTGACAAAACGATCGGATTAATACCGGGATTTGGCGGCAAACGCTATATTCTTTTTAACCCGGCCGGCGGCGGTAAAACAAGTACCCCAGAAAGGTGGAATCAGCTCGTCAGCAGGCGGTCCCAGACGGCGAGGCTCGCCGCCGCGGCGCTCTATATTATACATGGTCGCGGTGGGCGTGGCCGGAATTACGGCCGCCGGCTGCAGCGCCTCCCACGACCGCGAGGAATTATTCAGCCGCCACCCCCGCCCCCTACTCGCGTCACAAAAACTTTTGCGCCGGTGCGCGGACTCCAGCGAGCGGCGCGGGTATGACGATTTAATAACGACCCTGCCCTGATGGGGTACCGGACACTCAGGGCCCGCTCGCAATACTGCGCATGCGCTGCGCTTTGCCGTCGTAGAGGTGAAGGGCGCTATGCCTCCGTCGACGTCGCAGACACAACTGATAATAGCTTTAGTGTTCAGCGCCGCAGCATTCTCAGATACGCTCGGACTGAAACGAGCGTTGCTGTAGCTAACCGTGTGGGCTACTTACAATGTTTTACTTGTCACCTCGAAAACATTAACTGCGACCACGAAACATGGTTTTACCGTATTGGCCCGAAAATAAACTGCCACCCCATAAAAGCAACACCCCTAAATTTCGAGGAAAACCAAATAGGATGTAGCACAAATATAAGCCGCTCACTGGTTCAGAGAAGAAAAATTACCAAAAATGTTATGGTACTAATATGTAAGACGGAGTTATGTACGTAAACATTTGTTGTAACATTTGATATGAGACATTGGCAACATATTTTGTGTTATTTACTCTCAACACTATCAGTACCCGTATTTGGTTCATGACTCCTATCACATTCTTCATTCCCTTCCCACAGCACGTCGTCCTCACTGCCATCCAGCTCATTCGATATGCAGAATTTCTTGAACCTCTCATTAATAATAATAATGGCGTGTGACGAGGGCCTCTCGTCGGGTAGACCGCTCATTGACAGTCTCTGATAATACTGAGGTCCATGGAGCAAGAATCGACTCGTACAAAAAATGTTACTGGTGCCTACCTAGTATTACCAGACTGGTATAAGGACATGTTCTTCTTCCAGAACCAATCTGAATACATTTTTAGGGGGTTGTGCTTGAACTATTTGTTTATCGCCATATCTAGTACCTGTAGTTTCGAAGTCATTCCTCCAGATATTATGATTAGACATGTCTTCTGTGCAGCAAGTTTATGTTTTACTTCAGCAGTTATATGCCCCTTAAAAGCATCGAAAACTAACATGGCTCTCTTAGCAAAAAGTGCCCCAGGTCTGCGATTCCAGACAGACAGAAGACAACCAGTCAACCGTCAATTGCGTTGTCTCCCAACCATCTTCTTGGCAACGAATCAATAAGTGCATAGAAAAGTTTTTTTTGTTTTGCATGATTCTTCGCTTCAGAATCACATAAGGAGATAACTTTCTCCCATCGGCTATAACATCTAACATCGCAGTTATTCAATTTTTCCATTTCTGATTCCTCTTAATGAGATGCTTTGTGGTCCTTTCATGTCTGCTGTCGTATTGGTCGGCTTATTAAAAACATTGGCGTTTCGTCAGCATTGTCTATCTGGTATGAGTGGCACTTTCGCATATGCATGACGTTTCGCTGGAAGTTGACCACCTTCTCCTCGAAATCCGCTGCCATCCTCTGTGCTGGTGTAGTACTACGGAGAGCAAAGCCATTTCTCCGTATAAACCGACGATGCCACGCAGCTCTCGTTTAAGACTCTTGCGATTTCCAGTCCCTTTATTTGGATAATAATTTCCCCTGAGGTAGGCATCCCAGCTACCGTCTTATCTTGAACACAGGAAAGAACCCTAGCTTCAAGTTCCGGATACTTGCCACATTTCAGTTGCCTGAACGATTTTCTCGTTGAAACTCGCTTCATCCATTTTTTTCTTATGAAGCAACCCAACGTCGCACGATAGATTCGTCCAATCCACATTTTCTTCCGGCCTCTTTGTTCGTTGTGGTTTCGTAGAACGCACCATTGTAAGTCTGAAGTTTGCATCGTAACTACGCCAAATTCCTTGGCTTGATGACTCTTTCACTCTAAATGGTCGTTCATATCGTCATCAATCAGGCTTTCTTACCAGTACTGAAATGAATTATATGCTAACGAAACAATACTGCTAGATCTAGAATATGTTAACGTCAATAAAACACCGGTAAAAGTTTGCTTGTCGCCAGTTTAGGCTAGTGACGTTAGTTGCATTGTTCGAAATTTGCTTAAATTTTGTACAGCTATTCTTTGTAAAAAGAAAAGGTAGCGGATATAAGACACTTTTCCACGATGAAATCTGGATAACAAGTGCGGCTCGTTTTAGGAACAACACGGTAGTAATATACCACGTATTCACCCTTCAATACCCAACGATCGATGATTTATGGGAGACATTGGTTGTAGAAATCCGCGATTTGACAATTCAGAAAACGTTCCACCACGAAAATTACCTCGTCATTCTGTAAATGCCTGCCGCGTAATGGTTTCTTCATCCGTGGGAAGTGGAAGGAGTTTCTGCTGCCATGTCCGAATAACACGTGGATAGGCAAATTTTGATAACCCAATGAAGCACCCTGAGTGACTGACTCGTGCAGAATGAATTGTACAGGAACAAAACCGACCTCTTCGAAAGTTTCCCGCGAAATTCTTCTCGGTAGCCTCCGATAATGTCTCTAGGAGATTTCGGGGGGATGCTCCTCCGACGGATTCCCCTTAAGTAGATAATCTTTCAGCAGCACAGCATCACACCATGTCTGTTCCAAAAAAACACCGAGCGTCATCTTGCACGATGATGGTGGGGTCTTCGCTTCTTTTCGGCGCTGGTGGATCCATATAATACATCAAAATCCATCAAAAATATCTTGATACTCTTATGTAATACGGAATTGTCTCCTAGACGTGACGAGAGTCTGATCGGCCAGTACGAAAGGAGGCTGGGGCGAATACTGTGTTGTCAGTAGAGAAGCAGTTAACACCAGAGTAGATAGGTCAGGAGAGCCCAGCGACTACGAACATGGACCAGTCAGTAGAAGTCACCCGAGAGAGTCAGGAGCGTTTAAAACTTCGTAAGGCCCCTCAAATCGACCGCTGGTAATTTGAAGTAGAAACGCAAAGCAATAACAACTAAACCAAGACCAGGCACCACTCATGTATTGGCGGACAGGGAACGTCGAGCATTCCGGAGGTTGGTCGCAAAAAATCGGATGAAATCAGCGGAAGGGGTCCCTGGTGAGTTCCACAGTGCAACGAGGAGCCCAGCGTACGGAGTTACAAAGAATGGATTACAATAGTCTAACAGCTCCTTATAAGCCACATATTTTCTAGTCAACTCTACTCTACGCTTCAGGTGATGTAGGAGTGACGCCACTTATCAGTGGATGATACCTGTCGTCAGTGAAGTACAGAGAAGGTGGTGTGACGGCATTTGACTGTTCTTAAGTGTTTGTGGTACGGTCTTTTATTGCTGAAGGATGTGAGCAAATTTTACAGCGTCGTATACTGAGCACAGTAGAGGAATAGTTCAGAGACGATGATTCTGTCAGCAGGACAATGCACGCTGTCGTAAAGCACCACTTGTCAACAAAGGTTTTTGGCCTGCCCAGAATCCCGATCTGTACCTCACTCAACACTTTTAGGATGAATCAGAATGTCGAGTTGCTCCAGACCCCAGCTTCCAACATCTGCTCTTGAGACAGAACGGGCTACCATTCACCCACAGGCATTTAGCTATCTCATTGAAAGCATTCGCAGCCGAGTTCAAGCAGTTATGAAGGCGAAGGATGAACACACCCCATATTCATGTCAACTAGTAGATGGCGGGATACTTTTGATCAGATAGTGTACGAGGGACATTCAATGCAACACATTTCTTTCTGATAGCAGGTAAGTTTTATTCAGGATTGAAATACACTATATTATTCCCCACTCTTTTGACTACAGAACCATGTTTCTCAACATAATCTCCGTTCAGTTCGACGGCCTTTCCCCACCCTACTGAGAGGGCCTGTATGCTAGTATGGTACGACTCTACCGGTCGACGTCGGAGGCAACGCCTTACTGCGTCAGTTACATCCCCGTCACCCACGTGTTGCTTCCCACGCAGTGCATTCTCATTCGGCCAAACAGACAGAAGCTGGAAGGAGCGAGATCCCTGCTGCAGGGTGGATGAGGAGTTCTGTGAGCTCCTCTCGTGCGCACAAACTTGTGTGAGGTCTTGCTTTGTCATGGAGAAGGCGAAGTTAGTTTGTAATTTTCTGGCGACGAACACGCTGAAAGCGTTTCTTCAATTTCGTGAGTTTAGTGCAGTATTCCTCAGAACTGATCGTTGCACCACGAGGGAGAATATCAAAAAGAACAACCGCCTCGCAGTCCTAGAAGAACGTCGCCATGAGAACAGGTTGATGTTGCGGCTTTGAACTTTTTCTTCTGAGGAGCTGCGGTGTGGCGCCACTCAATGGATTGCCGTTTTCTTCGCAGTCCCAAGTGATGAACCAATGTTTCATCGCCTGTGGTAATGTTCGACAAAAAATTGTCGCGACCAGCTTCGTAAAGTGCAAGCAGTTCCACACAGATAGTCCTACGTTGCCCTTTACGGTCTTGTGTTAGGCGACGAGGAGCAAAGCGGGTACACACATTTGAGGACCTCAACTCGTGAACCAGTGTCAGCACTACCAACAGGGACATCTACGGTGCATTATTTTCTTCAACAATTCTTTATTGAACATAATGAGAATTACACAACCCAAAGAATGGTGTTTTACGTACACACCCTACTTTTCCACGTAATCTCCATCCCTTTCTTTGAGCCGGCCGTTGTGGCCGAGCGGTTCTAGGCGCTTCAGTTCGGAACCGCGTTACTGCTACGGTCGCAGGTTCGAATCCTGCCTCAGGCATGGATGTGTATGATGTCCTTAGGTTAGTTAGGTTTAAGTAGTTCTAAGTGTAGTGGAGTGATGACCTCAGATGTTAAGTCCCATAGTGCTCAGAGCCATTTGAACCATTGTCTTTCTTTGGCCTTCCTCCAGCGCGAAACAAGGGCGCGTACGCTCTGTCGGTACCAAACCTTGTCCTGGTGGCGAAGCCAGTGCTTCACTGTGTGAATTACCTCCTCATCGTTCTCAAAATGTCTTGCGCGAATGGCATCCTTTAATGGCCTAAAGAAGTAGAAGTCCGAGGGGGCTAGATCAGATGTGTCAGGTCTGACAGCCGTGGATGGTCTCCCCGACCGCTGCAAATCGTGGAGCTCCGCCGAATCACGTTCTGATGACCTTACCCTCTGTTCACAGCGACTAACTGTACCTCTGTCAACAGCAGATGTCCATAGACTTTGCACAAGCTTTTCTGAATATTCCCCACAGTTTCTTTCTCTGCAGTGAAAATTTCATTGACGGCACGTTTCTTGTAACGTACATCACCTACAGACGCCATTTTGAAACTGGGTTGCAGCTACGCTATCTGTCAGAAGTGACGGATACTTGGCGCGCTTCCTCAGGAGACTTCAAATAATACATACGTAACGTTTCGAATTCGTAACATTGTTTTCCGCTGAGAAAAGAAAATGGGGTGCCTTGCTTTCTGGGCAACTCTCGTTGTTGCGCAGCGAGGTGTTTCAATGGGATCCGTCAGTCATATAGAATGAGAGTGTCCGCACGTTCCAAAATTACAGGAGTCTCAGCTGCGTGCGGCCGGCCGCCATGCAGCAGATCGAACAGGTTTGCGTGACGTTATTGCAATGATGACAGACGCGTCGCCCAACGACTCACCGTGCGTTTGTTCACTGCCAGGTCTCCGAAGACATTCTACAAGCGCCTACGGACATCTACGACGCTATGGTTTTGGGTCAAAAGAAACTATGACAGCTCTTTAATTTGGTCGCACCTCCGTTACAGACCCCATTTTGAAGGCTACGTATAGCGCTGCCACCTATCGGAACTTCATGAAGACATAGCGGCTGAAGCGGGAATATTCTACGATATCCCACAAAAAATTTCTCATTTACACGCGGAATTGTCGGATAAAGAAAATGTGTTGCATTACTTATTGAACACACGTAGTATTTCCACAGCTTGTTTTGCTCCTTCGTCTTCGGATCATACTCCCAGCACTTGTCATTGGTGATTAGGTGGCTCGACGAGCCTTTTGTATGGGTGGGAGTAGTCGTGGAACTCAGCAGTCGGCGACCTTTATCGTGTTCAGAATGCTCCCCCCCCAAGTTGGAGAAAAGCACGCAGCTTGCGAAGGCTAATACACACTCACGAAGTGCACTCACATGGCGGAGTGGAAAGCAGCGCTCGCTTCTCTAATAGCGGCCTTTGCAATCGCTGGGCTGCCGTGGCAGTTCATTTATTAAAGGCCGTCTCAGTTCTCTGCGATGCTACGATTAATTTATGCGACTGAGCGGTAGCCTTCTTGCTCTCCTACTAAATTGATTCGGACCTACCGCCCGCGAAAGGAGTATATTTGGACGCCTCTATAGCCGCGGGCTCGTTCCCTTTGCTCGATGCCCTCTTCTCCTCATCCTGCCAGCCTTCTCCCGCTTCGTCCGCTACCTCCAAACGTCTTACCGGACTCTAATCAATCGCTTCTGCAGTCAGAGAGAGAAATTACCGACGTCGCGCCTGTCTGGGATGAATTTTTCATGTCCCTGACTTCGCTTTTGCCGTTCATTGCATGAGTTCCTGTGACGAATCGTCTTGTTCTGAAGTACGGGGCTGCCTTATTAATGGCGCACGAGTGCGAGTTGCGCATCGCGCCGTTTCGGACACGGAGGTCCGGATATGGCGCACGAGTACGTCCACGCCGCGTCGGTCAATTTGTCTTTGTCGCCTCGGCGGCGAGGAGCCCTACCGGACGCTTCTGCGCTGCAAAGGATAATTAAGCAAAACAACTTAAGCGGCTGACAGGAAAATTCCTTGGCAGGCACAGATAAGAGCTGTGCCACTGTTAAAATACAATGGAGCAACGTTTTCTTATTGCATCTGTCTTTGGTTAGAAACCATGTGAAGCGCGTCGTCTTTCCTCGAAGGATTCCCATTTCGAATAACAAAAGTTTGAATGGAACTTACGTCAGATCTAGCGATCTCCCTGTGAGATCCAGAGGCCAGATTATTGTACTCCATCTAATCATAATATTTATTCTTCGATATACGAAAGTTGTCCAGTATGTAAGTTCCGATCGGTCGCGAAACGGAAACCACAGTGAAAATTCGACGAAGCTTTGCACAGATGTGTTGGGTAGCGCCTCTAGTACGCACGTCGATCGCGTCACATTGCATTTGGCCGTTCTGAGCGCACAGTGAGATGACTAGAAAATAGTGCTTTCCGCCAAGCATGTGTGCCTGCCGAGAGATTTCGTCTGATTTTATGCAACGCCGTATAACGTAGCTGTCATACATTTCCTTTTTCATGACAGTTCTCGGCCACACACTGCAGGTGAAATGAAGATACTCCTGCGGCGTTGTCGATCGATAGTGTTTGATCACCCACTATACAGCCCAAACTTGGTTCCCCCTAATTTTTGTCTCTGTTCCCATAAACCGCTGGCTATGAAGACAACACTGTGGCATAGCCAACGGGCTGCAAACCAGACTAAAGAATTGGCGGAAAGCACAGGCGGTGCCTTCTATGAAGAGGGTATTGGAAAGTTTGTACAACGTTACAACAGATGTCTAAGTCGAAGCAGCGACTATGTAGAGAAGTAGTTGGATGGTGTCGGTAAATGTTACGAATAAAACATTTCTGATGTTCACTGTGTTTTTCATTTTGCGATCGACAGGAACTTACTTTCTGAACAGCCCTCGCACACAATTGAAATAGTCGAACGAAAAGAAATAAAATGACGTTACAGCTACTTAAAATTATGATTCGTGTCGCAGTAAATATACAACATTGAGACACTTCCAGGGGACTGTTTTAAGTTACATTACTGCGTTCAGAATCTACAACAGTCAGCAATCATAGGATGGAAGTGTGCACCCGGTTTTACGAACTAACAGCTGATTATAATTTTTTTTTTCAGTGGGAACCTAAACTGAAACAGAACTTTTTATATTAACTCATTTTAATCCTGGAAGAGTGCCTCCTCATTAGGGTAATACGTACCTTCAGATAACATGCCAGATCACTTAAATTTTGCTCAAAGATCTTAAGAAGGATTCACCCGCGGAGAGCAGCGGTAGAACCAACAGAACACCAAGAAAATGCTGTCTAAGTGCTGTGGGCGAGCGGTTCTAGGCGCTTCAGTCTGGCACCGCCTGACCACTACGGTCGCAGGTTCGAGTCCTGCCTCGGGAAGGGATGTGTGTGATGTCCTTAGGGTAGTTAGGTTTAAGTAGTTCTGAGTTCTAGGGGACTGGTGACCTCAGAAGTTAAGTCCCATAGTGCTCTTTTTCTTCTTCTTCTTCTTTTTTCGGTCCAAGTCACCTCGACGTTTCTCTCTTGCATCTTTTGAAATCTACCATTTATAAACGACACTTGCTGTAGACAATAGAGACTACAAGTGTGATTATGATATGTGTTCTTATACTAATAGCGGTTAGTACGTTTTATTTTTCTGCTATTTGCATTGCATAAACTTTTAGTTGCAGAAATAATTAATATTTTGCTTCGCTTGTCTCTTTGTTGGTGCGTGTTGTTTCTGCTATTTGCATTGCATAAACTTTTAATTGCAGAAATAATTAATATTTTGCTTCGCCTCTCTCTCTGTCCGTCTCTATAGTTGAGTGGTAATTATGTCTGACTACTACGTCAGCGCAAGGGTAAACTCAACTTTGTGCGACCAGTTGTAAGAGCTATTTGAACAAAAACCCGTTGTTCCGCTTCGGGAAAGCTGCATTAACGGTCGAGCGAGCGATATGCGGGACGGGTGACATAGCAGTCGATCAAAGTTTAGTTTTTAGTTACGGTCTTCAGTCTCAGGAAAACAAAATTTTAATTTGTATGTATTTTATACTATTAATTTTACATCTGCTACTCCGCAAGTGACCTTCCGTTGTGTGGCAGAGGGTAGCTCTGACTGAAAGCCATGCACCTGGAGGTGGCATGTAAGAAAAAACTGTCATTTCTGGTCGCATTTGGTAGATATCTTATGTTGTTAGATACCTTACGTATAAACTCAAAAAATGGTTCAAATGGCTCTTAGCTCTATGGGACTTAACTTCTGAGGTCATCAGTCCCCTAGAACTTAGAACTACTTAAACCTAACTAACCTAAGGACATCACACACATCCATGCCCGAGGCAGGATTCGAACCTGCGACCGTAGCGGTCGCGCGGTTCCAGACTGTAGCGCCTAGAACCGCTCGGCCACCTCGGCCGGCACGTATTAATTCTTCGGGATTTACCACAAATGGTTTCACACCTGCCGCTATTTGGTGCGTGACGAATAGAAGTTTATACAACAAAGCTATTCTTAGGCTTACGACTTCTTTATGTAATTGTTTTGCTTCATTTGCATCTGAGCAATTGGTACATGCATCAGTATTCAGACATTAATTGCTTACATCTTCTTCAGCACTGTTCTTTTCCTTTTCTTCTTTTTCCTGATTTCTATACAGTCTCTAAATGGCCTCGGCATTTTAATTTTACGGATTTGGCGCCTTCGCAGAACCCCACGCCCCCTCTCCTGGGATGAAATTTGTATAACTCAAGCGTATGCGTCTAGTGTTATCCCGTGCGACTGTTTACTGTATGTTTTGTATCCCGCCTGGATAGGCGGTGCGTGGGTTGCTCCTGTGAACAGCTTCTGTAATATAGGACGAGTGTGAAGGAAGCGAGTAGGAGCAGGAGAGGTGAAGCACTTCGGTACTGCATGTAACTTTAACACTTTTAATAGAGTCATAAACACAAGTAAATATCAAATGCATACATAACTTCGGCTAGGACGAGCACGTAGGTGTGAAGCCGTAGTCCATGTCTAATCCTGTGAAGTTAGGATGACTGTTCTGCATAATCTCAAAACTAAAAAATACTCGTTGCTGTCCAAACTTTAAGTGATCGTAACTAACACAATGTCTCAATAGCAAGCTAGCCCACTCGGTAGTAGAAGTGATATTTCCAGGCCGTCTGCTCTTGATGAAATGGCCGAAATCAAGACGGCACTCCCTGAGCTCCACAGCGTCGGCCAGAGGGCGTTTTGGTCGGCGTAGTTAGTCTTCTTCTCGTAGTGCCAACTTACGAGAGCGTGCACCTACGACGAGGCATCGCAACTATTGACGCCGCAGTGTGTTTGCGTATTGTCTAACTGAGGCGGGACGTGGTGGGAATCAGCCCAGTGTTCACCTAGGTGGATGCGGGAAACAGCCTAAAAACGTTTTTGCCGACACACCAGCGTCTCTCGTTATTTCCCGAATTGCGGAAACGGTGCGCTACAGCACACAGCTATCCGGACTGGTGTATCTGTAGACATTATTGTAAAGTAGTAACGTAAATGAGCACATCAAGCGATAAGAACACTACTCAAAGGAACGAATTTTGTTGTACAAATACGTATTTTCAATAATTAGGTTACTCAGGCTTGTTATTTTTTTCTGCAGCCATACGACATCTGTATAAAACTTAATTAGATTAGACTGTGGCGCGATATGGCTCCAAAGCTATGCGAAATTTGTTTACATACTAACCGAGTAGTAATAATTTTTGTTATGTAAGCTAACAAACATTAACACATATCACGCTAAGAAACGACACCATTTTAATTACATTAGCATAAATCGAGTTTTCCGGAGGAGTGACGTCAATGCGGGTAAACTTACATGGGTAACACCATAAGGGGACGCTGGACTTTATATTTAACACCAGGACCTCTTTCCGCGTGGTGCTGCTGAAGGGCATCCATATATACTCCATTCTATCTTCTTTTTGTTCTCTTCTTAAAATCTGCCATAAATTTATCATTTCCTTTTTCCAAACTAATGTGTTTTTCCTTAAAAATTTTTCCGAAGAGGCCTCGGAAGATCCAATGGACCAACGTGGCATCCTCAGCCTATAGGCGTCACTAGATGCGGATGAGGAGGGGAATGGGGTCAGCACACCACTCTCCTGGCCGCTGTTTTCGTGAGCGGAGCCGCTGCTCCTCAGTCAAGTACCTCCTCAAATGGCCTCCCCAGCGCTGAGTGTAGCCCGCTTGCCAGCAGCGTTCGGCTTACCCGGAAGTCACCCATCCAAGTAGTAGCCAAGACCGACAGTAATTAACTTCGGTGAACTGACGGCAACCGGTATTTCAACTGGGACACGGCCATTGTTCAAGTATAATTGCTGTAAGTAAATAAAAAGCAATATCAAAGAGCATCGCCAGCCCGGTTGGCCGTGCGGTCTAGGGCACGGCTTTCCGGGCGGGAAGGAGCGCCTGGTTCCCGGCACGAATCAAAATGGTTCAAATGGCTGTGAGCAGTATGGGACTTAACATCGGAGGTCATCAGTCCCCTAGAACTTAGAACTACTTAAATCTAACTAACCTAAGGACAGCACACACATCCATGCCCGAGGCAGGATTCGAACCTGCGATCGTAGCAGACGCGCGGTTCCGGACTGAAGCGCCTAGAACCGCTCGGCCACCGCGTCCGGCCAGCACGAATCCGCCCGGCGGACTCGTGTCTAGGTCCGGTGAGCCGGCCAGTCCTTGGATGGTTTTTAGGCGGTTTTCCATCTGCCTCGGGGAATGCGGGCTGGTTCCCCTTATCCCGCCTAAGCTACACTATGCCGGCGATTGCTGCGCAAACCGAAACGCACCATAACCCTGGGTCCGGTGTGCGAAGGCAGAGGGGTGAAGAGGACTGCGGTAGTCGTCGTGGTGTTGTGGACCACTGCGGCTGCGGCGGGAACGGAGCCTCTCCGTCGTTCCTAGTCCCACAGTTACCATACCACACAACACAATATCAAACAGCAGACAAAAGACCTCCGCACAGCCCCACCTTCACATGGTGTTGCATGGGCAACAGTGCACGCAGAGTCAACTGCGTAGCACAGTTCTGCTGCGCCGTGGGGGCCATGGGTACTGGCTAAGAGGTCTGTGTGGAGCACTGCGGTGTGCATGAAGCTGTGAGATGGCAGGCCCTAGTAGTCATAATGCAGCTTGGAAAAAAATAAAATTTAAAAAAATTCAGGCGGAACTCGTTTAGCCTGGTAGTTGAATGTAATTCAGCAACTGATCACGTGTCGCGTCTTATTCACGACTACTTGTTTCTGAGCGGAAGGCACGCGGACAGCTTCGGAATGGGTTAACGAAGTCGTATCTCTCACTGGAACCTCCACCTCTCGGTCACTGCCCACTGCGGTTTGTCTGAACGTTCTTCGCGCAGCGACATTCCAATCTTTTTCTAGCGCATTTGTTTCCTCCCCTCTCTGTCGCATTTCTCGTGTGTTTTCCCTTGTGCAGGAGCAACCCACATGTGTGTGTCTCGGAGACACGTGTCTCCCCAGAGCAGACCGGTCCGCCGTGTCGGCTGGGCGGATTGGCAGGTGCAGCTCGCCTCGCCTCTCATGACTTTCTCCCTACGCGCGTTTCTCTTCCCTTATCTCGGTCATCGCTTAATGATATGGGCCATTATCTACGACACACGCGCCGCTTCATATACATATGATTATTACTTTAAAATAACTGAGCAAGCGCAGCCATCAGATAGAGCACGGCAGCTGCTGCGTAGCCGCTCGCGAACCCGGCAGCCGGCACTGGCGATTCTCATACGCAAAACGACCGTCATTATGCTAACTTCACCGTCTGCCGTTAGTCTTCGAGCCGATATTTCAGCGTTTAACTAATGCATTCTCTCTCGCTGATCTTCGTTTCGTGGACCATTATGCTCTTCTTTGCCGTATTTCCTTTGCGTCAAGATCGCCATCACCATACAGTCGCCAAAAGGTATTCGTATATCCTACGCATTGATGATTATCGTATGATGCCAAAACATTAATACTTCACGTATATACCATACTGGTCTATTTTCTGGTGAAGAACTCAGGCTAAATTTTGGATCACGTAATCACAATTATTTGCACTTTTGTGTTAAGCCTTCTAACTTTAGACCTACCGTACTTTGCGCCAATCTCCTCCTGCATTAAGTTCCATCTCTACAGTGTGTCATCAAGTGAGGGCACGACATACTGTTGATGACTAACCGTCTGTTGAAAGAGTAATTAAGCCTTGGTGCTATTCGAGAGGAATAGGCTTTGTAGCGGCATCAATACCCTTTCCTGTTTATCACTATATAAAACTAACGAGATATTACGCCCATTACAGTCACCTGCACTCGACAGATATACCAAAGACAAAATCACCGTACAACACATGAAAAGCTGCCGCTGTGAGCTGAGGAAACAAACCCTTTTTGAGTAGACACCCGAGCAATATCTCGGAGTCTTGTAGCCAGTGATTCGATACAATTCCGCCTTTAGTATCACTACTTGATGTTATGATTCCCACATGTCAGTAAAATACCCAGCAACCTTATACACTCGTAATGTCTTCTGCCCAACAAACACAAATCTGTGACACTTCCTCCTCTTACATACACTACTGCTCATTAAAATTGCTACATCAAGAAGAAATGCAGATGATAAACGGGTATTCATTGGACCACTATATTATACTAGAACTGACATGTGATTACATTTTCACGCAATTTGGGTGCATAGATCCTGAGAAATCAGTACCCAGAACAACCACCTCTGGCCGTAATAACGGCCTTGATATGCCTAGGCATTGAGTCAAACAGAGCTTGGATGGCGTGTACAGGTACAGCTGCCCATGCAGCTTCAACACGATACCACAGTTCATCAAGAGTAGTGACTGGCGTATTGTGACGAGCCAGTTGCTCGGCCACCATTGACCAGACGTTTTCAGTTGGTGAGAGATCTGGAGAATGTGCTGGCCAGGGCAGCAGTCGAACATTTTCTGTATCCAGAAACACCCGTATAGGACCTGCAACATGCGGTCGCGCATTATCCTGGTGAAATGTAGGGTTTCGCAGGGATCGAATGAAGGGTAGAGCCACGGGTCGCAACACACCTGAAATGTAGCGTCCACTGTTCAAAGTGCCGTCAATGCGAACAAGAGGTGACCGACACGTGTAACCAATGGCACCCCATACCATCACGCTGTGTGATACGCCAGTATGGCGATGACGAATACACGCTTCCAATGTGCATTCACCGCGATGTCGCCAAACACGGATGCGACCATCATGATGCTGTAAACAGAACCTGGTTTCATCCGAAAAAATGACGTTTTGCCATTCGTGCACCCTAGTTCGTTGTTGAGTGTACCATCGCAGGCGCTCCTGGTGTGATGCAGCGTCAAAGGTAACCGCAGCCATGGTCTCCGAGCTGATAGTTCATGCTGCTGCAAACGTCGTCGAACAGTTGGTGCAGGTGGTTGTTGTCTTGCAAAATTTCCAATCTGTTGACTCAGGAATCGAGACGTGGCTGCACTATTCGTTTCAGCTATGCGGATAAGATGCCTGTCATCTCGACTGCTAGTGATACGAGGCCGTTGGGATCCAGCACGGCGTTCCGTATTACCCTCCTGAACCCACCGATTCCATATTCTTCTAACACTCATTGGATCTCGACCAACGCGAGCAGCAATGTCGCGATACGATAAACCGCAATCGCGATAGGCTACAATCCGACCTTTATCAAAGTCGGAAACGCGATGGTACGCATTTCTTCTCCTTACAAGAGGCATCACAACAACGTTTGGTCAGGCAACGCCGATCAACTGCTGTTTGTGTATGAGAAATCGGTTGGAAACATTCCTCATGTCAGCACGTTGTAGGTGTCGCCACCGGCGCCAACATTGTGTAAATGCTCTGAAAAGCTAACTATTTACATATCGCAGCATCTTCTTCCTTTCGGTTAAATTTCACGTCTGTAGCACGTCATCTTCGTGGTGGAGCAATTTTAATGGCCAGTAGTGTATACGCTATACGACCAAAACTACACTCTTCGCCTTTATGACGGCTTGAACTCTGCTGGTAACACTTTCAACGAGGCGTCAGAATGTCATGGAAGAATGGCAGACCATTCTTCCTCAAGAACAGAAACCACAGAAGATTGTGAGGTTGGACGCTGGGGTCTGCAGCGAAGTCTATGTTCTAACTCATTCCAGAAGTGTTCCATTGGGTTCAAGTTGGGACTTTGGGCAGGCCAATCCATTTCAGGAATTTCATTATTCACAGACCACTGTCTGTCAGGTGCTGCTTTATAACATCGTGCATTGTCATGTTGATGCAATCAGCGTACTGTATGCAGCACTCAGTGCTGTAAAATGTCTAAGCTATGTGAGAAAAGCAATAAGACTGACATTATATCTATAAAAGTTTTTATGTTTTTCTTAAACAGCAATAATATCCTCTTCGGCAGCTATATACGGGTGGAGTCGTTCCCAGTCTTGGGAGCAGCGCTGAAAGGCAGGTTGGTCCCTTAACATCTCGGTCCCGTTCTTTTGAATGTTCTCTAGAGACCCAGAATGAAGCCCTTTTAAGACATTTTTCAATCTCGGCGAAAAAAATGACACAGGGTCACAGATTAGGTGAATGGGGGGGGGGGGGGGGGGGGGCGCTGTAGAACATCAGAAATGCCTTTTGGGTTCAGAAATTCCTTGATGGAAATAGCCATGTGGCCTCCAACCACGTCGGGATTTTGACCATCTAACGCGCCATTTGGGCAGAATGTGGCACGATACCCTCAGGAGAACATCCAACAGCTCAGTCAATGAATGCCAAGCGGAAGAACTGTTTGTATAAGGGGCAGAGGTGGACCAACGTGTTATTGACTTGAGCAATTTGTGAAGCTTCTCTTAAATAAACCATTCGCATTTTCTGAAATTGCAATAATTCGTTTGTCTGTACATGTACATCACTTTTTTTTGTCTTAGAAGAGTGTATTTGGGTGACGCCTCTAGTTAGTTAGTTGGTTGGTTGAGTCGGGGGAGGGGACCAAACAGAGAGCTCATCGGTCCCATCAGATTGGAGAAGGATGCGGAAGGAAGTCGGCAGTGCCCTATCACAGGAAACATCCCTGCATTTTCCTGGAGCGATTTAGGGAACTCACGAAAACCTAAATCAGGATGGCCGGACGAGGGTTCGAACCGTCGTCCTCCCTAATGCGAGTCCAGTATGCTGATCATTACGCCACGTCGCTCGGTATCTCCAGTATTTGAACACAACGTTACAGAAAATTCAGTAAAAATCTTGATACCTGATTCGTAATAACTCCGCCAGCGATTTCAGCATTTCGCCACTGGCGGACGCGGTGGATTGGAAGTCTTCAGTTCCGTATCGCGCATTTCTCGCTCCTATTTTCTCCTGTAGACATGTCGGCGATGACAGGTATTACAAGCGCGGGCTGAGATCGATCACAGCAGTAGCGTAACACTATCATCAGGCCACTGTCACAATCGATACTACGTCAGTGGTCGAGTAATTAGACAAATGTGAGTTCTGTGTTCAGCGAGATACGCAAGGCGAGCACTGTGCTTCGAGTCGACCGCAGACAATCGACTGCGACCGCCGCCATCTGATGCCCCGTGCAACAGATTGCCGGCTGGCTGCCTTCTCACGGGCATAATGCATGAGGGCAGGCGGTGACAATGTGAGCAGCGCGTGTCTCTCGTACGTGAAGATCAGGCTGACAAAGTTGCAAACGCCTGCCGAAGTTTGAGCGCAGCTTTTTTCGAATACTTCTGGTAATAGCCTGAAAAGGGTTCATTCGTTATGCTTAAATACATTGTGATGAATGGCTTAATTCTATCCCCACCTCGATTAGCCGTCTTTGTAAATAGTGCGTAGATCATGTATTTACAACCCATTTCCGAGGTCAAAATCGCTGAGGCAAGCCAGTGTGCTAACTCAGATCATTGCGTACTCAATTCCGATAGTGGTCATTACCGTGATTTTCATCACCAGTTTATAGCGGAAAATAAGAGGAAAGATGGTAATATATATATTTCGCATCATCAGATTATCCGCAAATATCATGCGATGAAATTTAAACCTGTACACAGTGTCTCGACTAGTGAGGTTATGTGGCTTCTTAATAATGAACTGTCGTTAGAGTATGAGTTTTAAGTTTAGATACCATCTTGATGCTGTTTGGTCGGAGTAGGCAGTTTATTGGCACGGATTGTCACCCTTCCCTTCTTTTTTGTTTCCGTACTTACTAGCAATAATATAAGTACAATAATACACAGCAAGAGCACTCATCATAGTCAATCCTACTTCGTCTTCACATACATCACGCACAAAACTGTCTAAAAAAATCAGAGCTTCATCTCAATACTTCAGTACATCCTACAAACACCCAGGAAATCAGGAGAAAATCTTCAGTTCCGAACGACCGGCTAGGCAAAAGTTTTGATTACAAAAAGATCACGTCTTGCACAATTTCGCTTCTACACAAACTGTCACACTCTCTTCTACTAATTAACTGTACAAAGTTCCGTATTGTCTTTTTCGCTTGTTACTTACGCCATACGTTCTTTATGTTTTCATTGAGCATAACTGGTGAGAAAGCAGCCTACCTGCTCCATTTGTATCTTTATCAAGTCTTCCTCAATTTCAGTCAGTTCAGTTACAAGCGAAAGTTACAAGTTTGTTGCATTTCGACTGCTGCTCTTTACTCTTGTTATGAAAGTTTGCTTCAATATTCCTATTGATTTTTCAGCATACATGCTAAGCGAAAGTCGATGTGAATTTTCCTGCACATATTTTAACATGAGCCTGCTTTTCCTGATTTTCTGTGTTACTCTCCCTTGTTCGTCTAAACAATATATCGTAAATTACCCGACTAGCTCTGTTATTTATTATCATTCTCCGCAGCATGTTTAACACTTTCCTCTGTCGCATATTGTCAGGTCCTTTAACGTCCGCCCCCGGTAGCTGAATGGCCAGCGTGACGGATTGTCAATCCTCTGGGCCCGGGTTTGATTCCCGGCTGGGTCGGGGAATTTTCATCGCCCAGGGACTGGGTTTTGTGCTCTCCTTATCATCATCCTATCATCTTCATCGACTGCAGGTGGCCTAAGTGGTGTCAAATTGAAAGACCGGCACCCGGCAACCGGCCTGCCCGACTGGGGGCCCTAGCCATACGATTAAATGAAAAGGTCTTTTAAGTCCACAAATGCTTTAAAGATATGTTAGCATCTGTTACTGTCGGTGGATGATTGTATGCTGCCTCACACAGTTCATTAATGAGGAAATCTACAGCTGTGCGACAATGTATATGTGACAGCTAAATTACAATTACGGTTACCCACGTGTTTTCTGATCGGTGGTGTGTGGGTATTATACCGGACTCATATTCGGAAAGAGCGGCATTTAAATCCCCTATTGCTCATCCTGAATTAGATTTCCTGTGATCTTTCTTTCAGCGAGATCATTCCACATCTCTTGCAACGTCAAAGTCAATTGGGCATTCAACACCATCATCAGTGTTGTACCCAGAGGGTGTCCCGTCATCTCGTATCTCCTCTTTCGTCTCAATCTTCTCCCACAAACTAGTTCTTCCAGAGCATCTGATAGCGAGCACTCCCGCCTCAACGAATGTCCCATCCGTTTCTTCTTCCTTTCTCTTTATAAACTGCAACAGTCTTCTCCTATCACCTAACATTCCAAAACCCCGATCGTATTTACTCTTTTCAGCTAGCTTATCCTCTCCTTCTCCACCTCATCCGCATCTCACATGCTAGCCTTTTTTCACGTTCTCTTATCAATGTCCTTGTTCCTGATCCATAGAGTGCAATACTCAGGATAAAGAGTTGTCAAACCTTCTCCTCAGATCTGTCTCTAGTCTGTCACATAATCTCCTCTTTATGTTGAACGCCTCCTTCGTTACAGCATTGCGAGTCTTTAGCTCCTGATGATGGTTCAAATGGCTCTGAGCACTATGGGACTTAACGCCTGAGGTCATCAGTCCCCTAGAACTTAGAACTATTTATTTATTTACATGTCAAGTTCCGTAGGACCAAATTGAGGAGCAAATCTCCAAGATCATGGAACGTGTCAGTACATGAACTTACAACATGAAAGTAATAACAGATAAAAATAAATGTTCATGAACCTGAAAGAAAATCAGTCCATAAGTTTAAGCAAACGCTATCAGCAATACAATGAGAATCATCTTAATTTTTCAAGGAACTCCTCGACGAAATAGAAGGAGTGACCCATGAGAAAACTCTTCAGTTTCGATTTGAAAGCGCGTGGATTACTGCTAAGATTTTTGAATTCGAGTGGCAGCTTGTTGAAAATGGATGCAGCAGTATACTGCACACCTTTTTGCACAAGAGTTAAGGAAGTCCGATCCAAATGGAGGTTTGATTTCTGTCGAGTATTAACTGAGTGAAAGCTGCTTATTGTTGGAAATAAACTAATATTGGTAACAAGAAACGACAATAAGGAATATACATATTGAGAGGCCAATGTCAAAATACCCAGACTCGTGAACAGAGGTCGACAAGAGGTTCGTGAACTAACACCACTTATTGCCCGAACCGCCCGTTTCTGAGCCAAAAAGTTCCTTCTAGAATGGGAAGAGTTACCCTAAAACATAATACCATACGACATAAGTGAATGAAAATAAGCAAAGTAGACTAATTTACGTGTCGAAGTATCATTCACTTTCGATACCGTTCGAATAGTGAACCTAACTAACCTAAGGACATTACACACATCCATGCCCGAGGCAGGATTCGAACCTGCGACCGTTGCGGCTCCTGATGACATCTCAAGTCTTCAGTGATGGCACTTCCAAGATATTTAAATGCTTTTATGTGGCTAACAGTAATTTGTCCTATCTTAATATTTGCCATTCTCCTTCCTGCGCCGATCATCATGTTCTTTGTCTTTGCTGTATTGATTCCTATACCACATTCCACACGAGATTCATCCAGATTTTTTAGCATTATGTTTACAGTTCTTCCACTTTCTACTACGGGTACCACATCCTCAGCAAATTTTATATGTTCTATTCCCTTCCTACCAAAACATACCTCTCTTTTCCCATCTGAGCCTTTCGTAATAATCGATTCAAGGTATAAGTTGATCAAATAAGGTGGGAGGCAACAACCTTGTCTAACGCTCTTTGCACTAGCGGCAACGGTCTCTTTACACTTTATTTTTACCTTTTTAGGATTTCGCAAAGGTTGCTTTACATTAACCTTTCGAAATTTTATATTTGGCGACAAGTGCCCCGAAAGCGTCTGCTCTGTGTATTGTTCCGCATTATTCCTAGTTTCACTGCTGCTTTTGAACATATTTTGACTTCTGCCGCCCACCTAGTTGCCGATGAGACTGACTCTAGTGTTATTCCATCTTTCCTGGATAGTTCCACTCTAAGCCACACCACCGCGGCAAACACGGACTTATTTGTATTTATGCCTCTCAATTTGCCCTGACACAGCCGCCGTATGCATTGACCCCATAAAACATTCGGTGTCCGTACACAGTTCAACATTCCGGTTAAACAGCAGAGATGCTAACTTGTGTCTTGTCTCACATTTAAGTAAATGTCCTCAATGCGTGGTACTTACAATGATTCTCCTGTTCCAACTGCTTTTCATGTATATCGACCAGTATTATGATAATCAGATGACAACGGTAACAAATATGAAATGCGAGAAAGGCCTCGTGGAGCGGCAGCAGTGTCCAGCGACAGAGTGCAATTTCCGGTCGTACAATTAAGTCATTGTTGTGGTTCCCTCAATCTGTGCGTTCGACAGGTGCCCCGATTGCTATCGGCCGCGGCAGAGTAGCAGCGGCGGTAATTGCCCGCTGTAAGCCGGCGCCTACAAGTCGGCCCCAACCTCCACCCCCCCCCCCCCCCCCCATCGCCACCCCTCCCCTCCCCCTCTTCCGTAGTGCCGGACACTCGGGAAACGCGCAGGCCGCGCTGATGAGCTGGGGACGCCAGCCGCGATGAATTCTTTATGGCAGCCGAGCCATTAAATTGAGCCCTAATGGCCAGCGAGCAGCGCGCGTCAGAAAAATCTACGCCAGTGCGCGGTGACACGCGCGTGTGTGGCTGCGTGTACGGGGGTCCGCTCTGATCGCGTCGCGTCTCAGTAGAACTTCCGGACAGCAGCATAGGTTGACGTGGCTTCTGCTGTACAGAATGTTCCACTGGCTTCCGTAATCCACGATGACGCAGAAATACCCATAACTGAAAATATAAGTCTCGAACGTGTTGCAAGGGAGACATACTGTTGGCCAGACACACAAAAAATACAGTTGCTTTTCGACATCGTATGCAATCTGGTCATAAGTATTCGGACACCCGTATGCAGTGGGGATATGACCACTAGATGTCACAAGAGGTCCACCTGCCAATGTTATTTGAAGCGGGGAGTGTTGTGTTTTCAGTAGAGAAGCAGTAACACCAGAATCGATCGATCAGGAAAGCTCAGTGACTTCGACTACGGACTAGTCAGCTGATGTCACCTGATTAACAAACCCATCACGAACATTTCAAACCTTCTAAAGCTGCCAAAATCGACTGCTGGCGGTGTGATAGTAAAGTGGGAAAGCGAAAGAACGACCACAGCTCACCAAGACAAGGCAGACATCTTGTCCTGACGGACGGGGACCGCTGATCATTGCGGAGGGTGGTTGTAAAAAACCGCATCAAATCAGCGGAAGTAATCACTCGTGAGTTCCAAATGCTACCAGTGGTCTAGCTAGCTCAGTGACTGTGCGTAGGATGTTAAGAAGAATGTGGTACAGAGCTCCAGCAGCTTCTCACAAGCCACACATTTCTGTAGACAGTGCTAACCGAAGCTTGAGCTGGTCCAAAGAGCGACGTCAGTGGGCAGGGGATGGCTGGAAACGCAGTCAAGCGCTTCTCTGTGCCATTACTGGGTGGTACATGTGCTCGTGTTTGGTACATACAACTTTATAACGTGGGCAGCCACAGCCACTGAAATTCATGGTAAGCTTAACTTAACCGCAAACGCTGTTAATTGAAGTTGTATTAAAACGGCCCTTTTCGCAACGTTAGAGTAGCAATTTCAGGTGATAAGCAGTATCAGATTAACAGACGGAGACGTCACCAAAGATCGTAGTCACAGAATCCAACCCCATGAAGAGGGGAAATAGTAAAAAATAATGACCGGTTCTAGGCGCTTACAGTCTGGAGCCGAGCGACCACTCCGGTCGCAGGTTCGAATCCTGCCTCGGGAATGGATGTGTGTGATGTCCTTAGGTTAGTTAGGTTTAATTAGTTCTAAGTTCTAGGCGACTGATGACCTCAGAAGTTAAGTCGCATAGTGCTCAGAGCCCAATGACCGGAAGAGCATTTGGGGTGAATGGTGTAGGGGATGAGAAACAACAGTCGGAAACCGAAAATGAACGTATCAGGTAGTTGGAGACCCCATTTGAAATGACAACCCTATAGTTGAAACTTCCTGGCAGATTAAAATTGTGTGCCGCACCGAGACTCAAACTCGGAATCTTTGCCTTTCGCGGGCAAGTGCTCTACCAACTGAGCTACCCAAGCAGAAGTAAGGCTGTGAGGACGGGGCGTGAGTCGTGCTTGGGTATCTCAGTTGGTAGAGCACTTGCCCGCGAAAGGCAAAGGTCCCGAGTTCGAGTCTCGGTCCGGCACACAGTTTTAATCTGTCAGGAACTCTCATATCAGCGCACACTCCGCTGCAGAGTGAAAATCTCATCCTGGAACCCTATAGTTGATTGTCGTGAGGGTAAAACGCTGGGGGCGGTCAGCTTTACCAGCTACAGTGTTGCCATTAGAAATGGGTTCCCTACTATTTACTATGTTCATTCTCGGTTCCGACAAGTTTATTTTTGTGCTTCATCCCCTGTAAAATTCGCCCCAATGCTCGTCCGGTTATTTGTTACTTCCTGTCTTCATGGGGTTCGATTATGTGTCTATGATCGTTCGGCGGCGTCTTTGTCTGCTAATCTATCTAACAATACTTACCGTCTGAAGATGATGCTTTAGCGCAGCGAAACTGGTCGTGTGAACAAATCATCAATTAACAGCTGTTCGCGCTTTTGTTCACGTTCAGTTTACCACGTTTGATAGTAATGGTTAAGAGTGCTTGTGAGATGTCACCCATCTGATTACGATTTCAGAATACTCTGGAAGATGGTCTCTTAATATTCAAACTGGTAAAAAGTAATACAGCGGTGTGCAACCACGCTTTCTCGACAAGTTTTACGTACTTTGAATCACCGATTCCTCAAAATAATGAGAATTTTTTGTGTTTCTGGTTTCTGTTCCTTGTGGCTTTGCAATGACTGGAAATGAAACCCAGGAGGCGATCTTAAGGGAAAGTTGTGAGGAGAATTCGAGGAAAAAGAAGTGCATTCGTGAAGGAATCACTAGTCTAACAAATTCTATTTACTTCTCCCGTGTTCAGAGTCTTTATGAAGCAGACCTAAGCGCAGACGCGATGTTACATTTGACAAGGGTAAGCACAGCTCATACAGAAGTCCAGCAGAGATTCGAGCCGTTTTTACAACGAAACCTTATGACAAACCTAGACAATGGATATTCGAAGTAGACTCTATACGCGAATGAAGTCGGATACTGAGTGGCTAAGACTGGTACAGAATAATCTCCGCTATACAGTAAACACGAGCTTGTGGACTATGTGTTTAGCCACTAGCGGACATATGTATTGAAAACCGAATAGCCAGCTCAAGTACTGTATATAAAATTCTCTCAGCAGCCGCACTGAGCAGCACTGATGGAGACCTAAGACGATGTTCTGTTCAGTTAATGCTTTTACCAGTAATGTTTTATGCCGGGTTCCTGAGCAACACCATCACCTCCTCCGACGTCTGCCTCGTGCAAGTCGCTCGTATCCCCAGGCGAAAATTCCAACAGTAGTAATCTGTTCCCACAAATTACATTTTCCTGGAGGCAGATGATCTCAACTTAATCCTCGATAAGGATAGAAGCTGAAGTAACGAATTAAAAATTGGGGTAAGGCTGCTTACTTTTTCTCTATTTCATTTTGTTCTCTATTGTTCATTCAATTTAGGTTCTCCATTGATCTGTGCACTCAGTTTTTTGTTACAGAGGGTAGTTAACCCTCTCGAATACGCTGAGCTACCGTGCCTGCACTTATTAGACAGATGTGCTAATCACTACACCAGTGAGGTGTTGTGGCGTATTCACCTGCGCGGAATACCCTAGTCCAATGCCGTCCCTAACACAAACTTCAGTTCACACCTCAGCTTCTATTCTCATCGAAGATAAGGTTGAGACTCAGTATGTCTTCAGAAAAATGTGATTCTATCAGATGAATAGATCACCTATGGTTGAGATATGCAGAGGATTCCCCCATTACGTACAGAGTTGAGGTGCTATTCCAATATCAGAGAACCTCAGCAATACTGACGATTTAAGTAGGGGAAACTCGGCTGACGGCCTAAGGTAGCCTGTGCAGATGTCTGGGCTCAAATGGCTCCGAGCACTATGGGACTTAACTGCTGTGGTCATCAGTCCCCTAGAACTTAGAACTGCTTAAACCTAACTAACCAAGGACATCACACAACACCCAGTCATCACGAGGCAGAGAAAATCCCTGACCCCGCCGGGAATCGAACCCGGGAACCCGGGCGCGGGAAGCGAGAACGCTACCGCACGACCACGAGCTGCGGACGCAGATGTCTGGGATACAATGCCACAGTGTTGTAGTGGGCAGGAGACCCGGGTTCAAGTCCCGGCCTAGCCACAAATTTTAATTCAGTACTTAACCTTCTATTTTTATCGAAGAACTTTGAAGAAAGTTACCCAGACTAAATTCTGTTTTAGGAGATACTTACACATCTTTGATATTTAAGGCACAATTCTTGTTGTATCTGAATTAAAAATAATCTCTAATTGGTCACTCGGGCGTTTGCAATACTCGACAAATATTGCCATAAGAGCACTTGAATCATCCGTAATGAGATAACGAGCTTTATTCTTCCACAGAATGTTCCATTTGCATCACAGAATAAAAGCGCCAAGAAAAATAGCTAAGCGAAAGTCTGATCAAGAAAAACAGAAGCGAGGTACACTTGGAGGTGTCGTTAAGGGCGCAGTAATTACAAACTTGCTCCCGATTACGGCGCATCGTCGGCCGCCTGCCTACAGCTACAGCTATTACGTGAGCAGGGCAGCCATGGCCTTCGGACAGGGCCGGTAATTATCAAGTGTAATGGTAATGTTCTCCAACAGCGTCACCAAAACGCGTTTGTTCGCCACCTGTCCTCGAGATAATTCTCCCAGTACGTTTAACAGTGAAGAGCGTTCAACGCCTGTTGGGAAAGAAAGGCGTTTTAAGCGCCATTAATAGTCAATGAGCTGTCCTTTATGGAGTACGTAGGATTTCGAGCGTTCATGAAATAATCTCAATCTATAAAGGGCTATTTAAGAGTCAGTAATTACATCTGCGCCACGGGCCAGAAGCGACCATCAGCGTAATGCATAGGACGACACGCAGTCAGTAGCGGACACCTGGAAGCCACTCCGGGCATGTACTCAAAGGCCATTTGCATGATGTGAACACCTAAACGCATAAACTACGCAGCTGAAGCTTCTGGTTATAGTTTTTCATCTTAAGAAATGTTACCTGACCGATATCAAATTAATCATTATTCGAGATTCCTCGCCTAATCGCCTCGATGAGCAACTGGTTAAAACATCCGACTCGTATTCGAGGAGTGATCTTCAGATCTCCGTCTGGCCTCTGTTTTAAGATTTACGTGATTTCCCTAATCGCTATGCGCAAAAGCCTAACAACTCCTCGATTAGGACGGAGCAGGAAATCAGCCTGACGATTTACGTAGAACCCAGCCAGGAATTCGCCTCAAGGGATTTCCTAACAAGGCCAAAGAATCCTTTGTCAGGCCAAGGTGAAACCAGTTTTGTGGCATCCTCAAAAGATAAGAATAAAGTAAAAAAGAATGGTTGCCCCTTAATGTCCAGTTGACTTGGAGGTAATTAGAAAGTGTGGAAGTAATCTTTGATGGTGTAGAAGTAATCTCTGATGGAGTGGAAGTGATCTTGGTATATACCTGCATTAATCTGCGAGCATTACAGAAATCATAATTCAGGATGACCCAATGGGTATATGAGCTCTATTTCCGAGTATGAGTGCAGCGTGTTTACCTGCGTGACACCCCTCGCAAAACAAGTGTAATCGAAAGTAAACTATATCTAACACATATTCAGGGGATAGGCAAAATAATGTGAACACCTGTACTTACTTGGGAATGGTTTATTAATAAGGGGTTGGACCCCCATTTGCCTGTAACACAGCTGCGATAATTCTTGGAATACTGGCATATAGCGATTGTATAGTCTCCAGTGGAATGTTATACCCTGTAGTGACGAGGGAGGCGGAAATCCGCTCCGGAGTCTGTGCTCCAATACTGCCCACAGAGGCTCGATAATATTAGTCTGGGGACTGTGCTGGCCAGGGAAGACGCTGCAGGTCAGTTCATTCTCCTCGTACCACGATTGTACTGTCCTGGCTGTGTCAATGTGTTCATTATCGTCCTGAAATATGGCATCATTGTTGGGGAACAGCATTTGAATCACGGAGTGCACCTGATCACCTAAAATATTCAAATAATCGTTGACTGTAAAACGGCCTTTGAGAGTAATGATTAAACCAGCAGAATTCCATGCTTAACCGTTGGAATCAAGCAGTCAGGACAGTAGGCTTCTTTTGGCCGTTCTCCAGACGTTAACCCGGCGCGATGTTGGAAATAACGAAAACGTTTACTCGCCGGACCATATGACGTTTTCCACTGATCAGCCTTCCGAGATTTATGCTCCTGACACCATGTTTTACACTTCTTTGCGTTGGTTGTCGTCACTAATGGTTTGGGTATAGCAGCTCGTTCACGAATATTCCTTTTATAAAGTTCTCAGCGGACAGTGTCGATAGCTACGGGGTTTCAAAGACATCTATTGAGCTCTGCAGTCACTTTAACCGCCATTGTTTTGTGGCAGCGTATGACAACCTCTGTCATTTAGTTTTGATTTGCACCCACTATTACGCTTACAAGATGACGTCTTTCCATGTTTTGTATACACTGTCATGACTATTGAAACAGTTGCTCTTGAAACATTCAGTAAGCAGGCTGTCTTGGTTACAGATGCTCCAGCTGATCAGGCCCCCACAATCTGCACTCTTTGGGAGTCTGTGAGGTGTTTCATTGCACGTCGACCTCGGCCTCTGAATGCAAATACGAAGTGTGCACTACTCGTAAACAACCTGCACTGTTGCCTAGTCGGTACTGAACCGTACAGTCCAGCGCGACATGTGCCTTACCTGGCGTTGATGACGGTTAAACACAACCATCCCATTACTCCCACTGTTCACATTATTTTGCCTATCCCCTGTATAGGGTATCAAGCAGAACGACTTCCTCAGTATTACAGAATCCTTGCCCAATCCAACATACGTTCAGCCTGTAAGGATCTCGTCGTAGATAGGATGTTTAACAGCCTTTCATTCCATTCCCCTTCTCTCTGAAAAACCATCCCAAATAAATCGTATTATAGAAAGGTATAAACAATGCGGATACTGAGAGACAATTGTAGGGAGTGTGTAGAGAGTGTACACCGTTAGGGAAACGTAGTTTTGCAACAACAGTGCTCGTCTCCATACGTAACGAAAAACCACGGCTACCATCGCTGAAATGGGTTTCCCGGTACTGCCACATCCACCGTATTCTCCTGACTTGGCCCCTTCTGAGTATCACCTATTCGCGGTATGAAGAGACCTCTGTGTGGACATCATTTCTCAGACTTCCAGGAATTGTGAGCAGGTGTCCTGCGGTGGGGACGACACACTCCGAAGAGGTGGTTCGAAGAGAAGTCAAGTGCGCCAAGTCAGGAGAATAGGACGGCCTTGGCAGTACCTCGAGCTCCATTTCAGTGATGTTTTCCGACCCTTATGTGAACGAGCGTTGTCATGTTACAAGAGCACATTTTCGTGACGGTACACACTCTCCACAAACTCCCACTAATCGCCTGTGGATATCCGCATTGTTTACATCCTCCTTCCACAGAAATCACGTACTTCAGCGCTGACCTTGGTGATGACACTCCATGTTGTCCACTCACGTAATGAAACCAGTCGGTAAAATGGGCTGTACTACACAGTGACTACACTTCTAGTGACTGCCCAGCCACCAGCGGTTAGACCAGAGTATTACATACTGGGTGGTTAGAATTAAAGTGCAGATGTTCACAGGGATCCAGTGTGGGCTGTAATTATTGTATGGCAGCGAAACTTGGTAGATATTCCAGTGCGTTAATGCGGAACTTACTTAGCCTGCAAAAAAAATTAGTTCTAAATTTGGCAACCAGGTGCATATCTGGAGCTGTAAATGTGAGAAAGATGGTTAGAATTTTTCCATACGTAATGGATTAGGAACTGGACGTGGGCGGAAAAGGTAAAACAAAAGGGAAAGGCAAATTGTTGATTTTATTATTAACTACCGCTTACACAATTTGTTCCGATGGAACTGAGCAACGGATTTCTGTACATTCGCCTTCAGCCCAAGAAGAGATAGAACGTATCCTTGATAAATCCCCAGAGCCAAAAATCACATGGATTCAGATCAACCGATCTTGCAGGCCATGCATCTGGAAAACGTCTGGAGATAAGACGCTCGTGGAAGGTTGTTAAGCAGGTCTTTCATTCGGCGAGCGACATGAAGTGTTCCCCCATCTTGAATGAAAACAGCGGTTTCCACACAGTTGTGCGCTTCCAGAGCAGAAAACACATATCACTACTGGAAGGTATCGATAACCTGCAGACGTCACAGTATACCTCACAGACTCTCTGGGTGAATTCTCTTCAGAGAAGAACGGACCGAGAATGAACGTGCTTGTGAATCCGCACCACACAGACACATATAACCAGCGCAGTGGCTCTTCGTGCGCAAACACGCAGTTTAACAGTGCCCCAGTTAGCCAGTTCTGTGTATTCACTGCACCCTGTAGAGTAAAATGTGCCACGTCACTCCATAGAATATTGCCTGGTCACTTGTCATCAACTTCGATCCGTGCCAGAAACCGAAGAGCAAATTCTGGACGTTACTGCGAGTCATGAAGTTTCAGTTGCTCTACCGTCTGGATCTTGTAGGGTACCAGTGTAATATAGAACGCGAAACTTTCCGTACTGTTGACCACGGGATGGACAGTCCTCGTACCACTACACGAGCATTAGCACCGCCTGGGGCACGTGCTACGTGGTCAGTTGCAGCAACAGCAACCTCGCCAATAACTTCCACTGGAATACGACGCCTTCCTCTTCCAGGGGCCACACCACGCTCACCCATGTTTTCTCATTTCATTATATCTTCTTCGAACCATTTAATGATGACGGGTTCCCCCTCAGACCTTTCAGTCGGCGATACTCAATATAGCACCGTAATTACTGCCGTTCACACGTAACAGTTTCTCTGACGGTGCACGGTCTCTCTCCTCGATAGCCATACTGTTCACTCACTTTATGGCTTGTCAAATAACAGCGTGGATGTCGTACCGTCATACAAACAGTTTATAGCGCCATATTTGCAGAACTGGAGGTAATGTTCTTCCAGCGCAAATCGGTTCCGTATTAACGCATTGGAATACCACCTAAGTTTCGCAGCTATATGATAATTATAGCCCATGCTGGCCCTCCTTGAGTAGCTGCATTTTAAGTGCAACCACCGGTTACTTGCAACACCTAATGTTGGGTCAAATAGCGCACCGTGAGTGATGGGAAAATATAGAGCACAAAATAAATGGTTCAAATGGCTCTGAGCACTATGGGACTTAACTTCTGAGGCCATCAGTCACCTAGAACTTAGAACTACTTAAATATAACTAACCTAAGGACAACACACACATCCATGCCCGAGGCAGGATTCGAACCTACGACCGTAGCGGTCGCGCGGTTCCAGACTGTAGCGCCTAGAACCGCTCGGCCACTCCAGCCGGCATAGACCACAAATCAAAATCAAACGCCCCTCGTGTTACGCGTGAGGAAAAAAAAATAATCTCGTTTCGAGGGATAATTTTTCATTTCCTTCCTTTTCTTGCTGAAAACTCTCGGTGTATCATAATTAATACTGAAAACTGAAACAGGTATACATTAAGAGAAGCAAAAACATTCCGGTAACATGGGTTAGTAAAAGAGCTGTTTGCAAAGAAATTGTGATTACGTGTCGCCACTGATTGCTCTGTGAAACATTGTCCTGGTTAGTGCAAATGTATTTTAAATGAAACTTTTCGAATAAGTCTGTACGTAATTGCATTCTAAGACGGCGAGGTCCTTCGGGATGAAGAAAAACCTCCAACTTCCTGTCAAAGATATCATTCCAGCCTGCACCTAAATCGGTTTAAGGGAAAAACTGAAAAGCTAAATCTCACACGGAGATTCGAACCGTGTTGCTTTCAAATGCGGGTCTTGTACCTTAAACGACTCTGCCGTCTCGGTCGATAATTTCATTCGAGGCCGCCTGGAACAGATTCGAGTGAGTGCTGCGTAATGAAGAAAATGGGTTTAAGTAAAGGAAGATTCCATTTTACTTCAATTTTAATGATGATTACGATCTCGTTTCCGAGTAACGGGACCTAACAAGAGCGACGCACACCCCGCCGTAGACGGGTTCTCACTTTCACGGTCTGGCAGTAGCGCGCCGCTCGAGTTTGCGCCCGCGTGCTGCCCTCACAACCAAAGTCCGCGTCACAAAGCAATCTTGGATAATTTGTTTTCTCTGCAAACATCGCCCAACGTAGCTTTCCGTGTTGTTCAAGAGTGCCGGCGCCAACAAAACCTTGCACTACTGCGTTGTGCCGCAGAACCCGCCACACACACATACACACCGGCTTTCTTTACGACCCGGAAGGGGCCAGCTAGGGAGAGCAGTAATTCTGCCAAAGGTATCACGGGCCCGCGCTTGGTAGCCGGCCTGACAGCTGAGGCGCGGCAAAACAGGCAGCCCGTGCAGCGTCAACACGGCGCCCCGAAGCCGCCGCGCTGGCGGCGGGTAAATATTTGGGCCCCGCCTGGCGGCCACTGACGGCTTGGCTCGCCCCATTACGTTTATTGCGTCCTCTTATCGAAGTAATCAGTACTCACGCAATTGCTCGCGCCGGCGAATTAACAACTTGTTTCCTGCACGGGGCTGCAGGGTTTCTCGTGTCCCTCGAGAGATTTGTCGCAGCTACTAAAATGACTCGGAGGAACCGAATTCGTGTATATTTTATGTCTCCCAGTAAACAAGCTGTACCTCGGCGAAGCGAGGTGTTTGCCTGGGGGAACAACGGAACATTTTTCAACTACAAGGTTTGGACTAAGTTATATGAATCCATACCGTACTTAATACGGTGCTGCCATGGACGGCCTAAATTATTAAATACGAGTAAAAGGTTACCATTGTTCCAACCAGATAACAGATACCAGAAAACTATGAATTACTTAACAGGTTTCGCGCGAGCTGTAAAGAACATTGAAACTAGCCACATGCTTCGCATAACTGTAGCAACATTTTCCAAGAATTTAATGTGGTTAAAGAAATCAGTTTGCGTTCCGGAGAAATGTAATACGACATTGACCCTACGACTTATCTTGGACGACAGGTCAAAGAAAGACAAACCTACGCTACAAACTATTTGTACATTGAGAGGAAGCTTTTGACACTGTTGACTGGACGGCACCCTTCAAAATTCTAAAGGTAGTACGGATATAGTACAGCTATCGAAAGCTTATTTACAACTTGTACACAAACCAGACTGCAGACATGGAAGTCGAAGAACGTAATACACAGGCAATAGTTGCGAATGAGATAGGTTTGAAGTTTATCGCCCACGTTGGTCAATCTATAAATTGAGGAAACAGTAACAAGCATGAGGGAGACATTTGGGAAAGGGGTTAATGAACAGGGAGAGGAACTAAATTTTTTCACGTTTCCCACTGACACTGTATATCTGTCAGAAATGCCAAAGGGCTTGGAATAGACACTGTCTAAGAAAGAGGTTAGACTCTGAACAACAACAATAATAAAATAAGCGAAATGGATTGCAGTTGCATTAAATAAGGAGTAACTGAGGGAGTTGCATTATAAAATGAGGCAGCAAAAGTAGTACCAGGTGAGTTTTAGTATTTGGGCAATAAGATAATGATGATGGCCGAAATAGAGAGGATATAAAAATCTGGCTGGCAATAGCAGAAAAATTATTTCTAAATGAGGATAAATTTGTTAACATTGAATATAAATTTGTGTTAAAAATCTTTTTTGGATGTATTTGTCACAGTAGTCTTGTCTGGAAGTGTAATATGGATGATAGGCATATCGGGAAAGAAGGAAATGGAAGCTTCTGAATGTGCTGTTATAAAATAATGCTGAAGTTTAAATAGATCGATCGAATTAGGAGGCACTGAATCGAACTGAGGAAAAAAAAATTGTGGTTGAACTTGACTAAAAGAAGAAATAAGCTGATGGGGAACATTCTGGACATTAAGAAATCATCATTTAAGTAATGAAAGGAAGGTTTTTTTTTGGGGGGGGGGGAGGGAGATTGTAGAGTGAGAACAGGCTGAGTACAGTGAGCAGCTACAAGTGGGGTAAGCTGCGGTAGTTATGCACAGATGAAATTACTTGTACTAATAGATTAGCGTGAAAAGCTGCATCAAAACAATCTTCAAATTAGAATACAACAACAACAAAATATCATTTTGAATTATTATTTATTTAAGATTTATTATACAGGGTGATTCAAAAAGAATACCACAACTTTAAAAATGTGTATTTAATGAAAGAAACATAATATAACCTTCTGTTATACATCGCTTATGTCGGAGTTACGACAGTTTGAGTCCTGATGATGGATGAAAATTTCACTGCCAGAGTTTGGCCGACAAGGGGAGGAGAGGGAGTGGTGTAAAGTTCCTGATGTTCATTCTTTACTCCAGCGTCCTGGGTTAAAAACCAAACCGGTCTGGAGTATCTCATGAAGTGTGGGCATGTGGCACTATTAATGGTGATACGTCCTTCGGCTGGGGATGTTAAGATCGGCAGCAACCTAGTGTCTTTCGAGAGAAATAGGCAGAAGATCTGACCCTCCCCGTTGTCTCATCATCATCATCATATAACATAAACATAACATTACATTATTCGCGCATTCATTACACTCACATACACTCTACAAATAAACATACAACATAACTTTCGCAAATCCGCAAGAAAAGGGGCAGAGGAAGAACACAGTTTCCTTTAGGCGGCTGAATCCTCCCCTTAGGATGGGATTTTCGAGCAACAATGCCACATGAAATTTATTTTAATTTACTACGTAGCCTACAAGGGAAACAGTTATCTTGCAAGCCACTGATGTTGCAAACGTTTTGAATATTAAGAACTACCGTTGCTTTCACATCACTTCTACTGAGTAGAATTCTTTGCTCAAGTTGTCGTTCTCCTTGTCCGCTTCATCCTCGAACGTGCACACACGCACACAGTTCTTTTATGTTTACTTTGCATTTACTTACTGTTTAGCATATACTCGTATATTTTCAATTATGTTGCGTTAAAGACGATATTTAGTCGGTGTTTGCACCTCACTGAACTAATATTCGTTTTGTAAATAAAAACCGCGTTTTTCTTGTTGCAATGTTTTTTTCAGTTTTCTTTTTTCCAGACGCGCTTCGCCTTTTTACTTTGAGGCATCTTCAACGGAATCTAAAATGATGCAGATTTGTTTTGATATGCGATATTTGTAGATTGCAAAATATTTCATGCTTGTTTCCACGGAAATAAGTGATGCCTTACTGTTATTCGAGTTTTGGCTGGCATCTGTGCTTCCTCTCATCTGGTCATATGCTACCATTTCACCTACGAAACATAAGCACATAGGAAAGATCATTAAGTAAAAAACATTAGCTAGGACTTCAAATCAATTTTCGGTTAAACCTCTACAACTAGCGTCAGACAAACAATAGTACTCCACTGCAATTAGCGCAAGGAACATGAAAGTTGTGAGGAAGAAAGTTCGTAATGTGAATATGTGCTTACGTTTCGTAAGTGAAACTACAGTGCGACCTAACTCAAATAGCACTTGTTTACGTAAAAAAAGAGACATGAACAAATACCGCATACCAAAACAAATCTGTATCATTCTAGATTCAACTGAAGACGAGTAAAACGGCGAAACGCTTCTGCAAAAAAATTAAATACATTACAGCCAGAAAATGTGGTTGTTACTTACAATGCTAATATTTCCGTGCTTGGTGCGCGTGGTGGCTACGCCAACAGACTTGTCACTAAGCTAAATAAACTGATTTTTTGGAACACCCACACTCTTGCGCTGTTGAAACTATGAGATCCTTTGTTGAAAAGCGAGAGTGCGGCAGTAGCTGACCCTCAAGTCCTGCCGGCGTCGTTGCCCTCGCGTAATCTCGGACAGGCAGCGAATCTGGTTTGGAACGCGCGATGCGGGTGGGTAATGAGGCGCGAGCGTAGGCGCCGACACCTGGGGCCGGCGGCAGAGCTGAGCTGAGCTGTCCTGGGCGCGGACCTTGAGGCTCGCGCGGCGCGGCGCCCGCATGGCAGGGCGAGGGCCGCGGACAGACGGGCCAGCTGCCGCGCCACCAGGGACCTCGACCTTACCACCTGCCGCCGCCGCCGCCGCCGCAGCAGCAACTGCAATCCCTGCCACTCCCTCGCCGCACACTCCCGGCTCATGGCTTGTGGCTGCGCTTAGGTTGTCACAACACGCCAGCTGCTTTTCTTATACGAGCATTACTGTCTAACTGTTGTTGTTCTCGTGGTGGTCTTCAAGTCCGAAGACTGATTCGATGCATCTGTCCACGCTAATCAATCATGTGCACACCTCTTCATCTACAAATAACTACTGCAACCCACATCCTTTTGAACCTGCTTTCTGCGTTCACCTCTTCGTCTGCCTCCACAATTTTTACCCTCCACACTTTAGGAGACTACGGCATCCCTCAGCATTTAAGAAGGTAATTCATAGTCTGTGCGCTGATAACAGCACCGAGATACGCGATGGTACAGCAACCAGGAGAATGACACAGGGAATCAACAAGGGTGTCCTTTATCGCCGCACAACTTAACTTATGAACTCAAAATAAATAAAGAAAATCGATGCGCCTCAAGTAAATTATCTGAATGGGAAGAAAACGATAGATGCGGTGTACATCTTATGCAGAATAAAGTGTACCTATTAAAGTTTTCTGTTTTTTAGTTCAGAATTCACATTTCTTGCAAAACCTCAAAAAGTGTTTGCAATTAAGTCCGCCATAATTTCTAGATCTTAGTTTTATACAAACACACATATATTCTCCAAATTCCAGCTTCTTATCTATTTTTCTTGCGGCCTGTAAACATTAGGAATAATAGCGGCAATTGTGGAAACTACTTATAGATTTTTAGTCAGACTATTTCATACGTCTACATCATTCTCCACTATTCTATGAGCCAATTATAAAAACTGTAGCACTATTTAATTTCTGTTTTACGCAGTTTGCGAAATGCTTAAGGCGCTCTCTGTTGGACTTTGAGGCTTAGAGTAGGGGAAGTCCCTCTCCCTCCCTCTAGCTCGTGGCTGTTACTATGCAGCAAACGTGCTTCCTTCCACACAGACGGTCTAGAGGCTATCGCCTTTAGTGGCGTCCTCACTACACACCCTTACGACTTTTACTCTGTCGCTATAACCACCTCCTATACAGAGAGGGACTTTCCACCAGTTATTCACTTCCTAACAGTACATTAGTACCTATCAATCCCTACGCATGAATTTTGTAGGTGCCCTTTTATGAATCTTAAAATGTCAGTTTTGTACCTTACATTGTTGTTTGTTGACACATCTTGGATTTAAAGTTTATTATTTTTCAGAACCCTCGTCTCTACTTACTTCATTTACGGGCGCTAATAGCCCGGACGTTTGATGCTATCAGACAGTAATTATCATCATCCTATGCATGAATCAATAATTAGCACCAACACCTTCTCATACATATGATGAGGTGACAAAAGTCTTGTCGGACCTCTTTTTGCCCTGCGTAGTGCAGCAACTCGACAAAGCATGGAATCAACAAGTCGTTGCAAGTCACCTGCAGGAACAATAAACAACGCTGCCTCTACAGCAGCTGCCCATAATTGCGAAAGTGTGGCTGGTGCAGTATTTTGTGCACGAACTCCCTTCTGGATTATATCCCGTAAAAGTTCGATGGGATTCACGTTAGGCGATCTGACTGGACAAATAATTCTTCCGAACTGTCCAGAATGTTCTTCAAACCAATCGCGAACAATTCTGACCCGGTGACATAGCGCATTGTCATCCATAAAAATTCCATCATTGTTTGGCAGCATTAAGTTCATGAACGGCTGCAAATGGTCTCCAAGTAGCCGAACATAACCGTTTGCAGACAATGATCGATTCATTTGGACCAAAGGACTCAGTACATTCCATATAGACATAGTTCATATTGAGCCACCGTCAGCCTGTACTGTGCTTTGTTGAAAACTTATTTCTGTGGTTATTTCGCTCAGTGTTGCTTGTCTGTTAGCACTGACAACGCTACCAAAAGCCGCTGCTCTCGGTCGTTAAGTGATGGCCATTGGCCACTGCGCTGTCAGTGGTGAGAGATAATGCCCGAAATTTTGTATTCTCGGCGTACTCTTTACACTGTGGATCACGAAATATTGGATTCCCTCATGATTTCCGAATTC
Organism: Schistocerca piceifrons; assembly: GCF_021461385.2. Classification (NCBI taxonomy): domain Eukaryota; kingdom Metazoa; phylum Arthropoda; class Insecta; order Orthoptera; family Acrididae; genus Schistocerca; species Schistocerca piceifrons. The sequence continues at coordinate 382,652,685 of NC_060142.1, forward strand.
GAATGTCCCATGCCTCTAGCTTCAACTATCATTCTACTGTTAATTCGGGTCGCGCGGCCAAAATCACATCGAAAACCTTTTCACATGAATCACTTGAGTACGAATGACAGCCCCGCCAATACACAGCCTTAGTGAACGTGATTCTACTGCCATCTCTGTATGTACATGTCTCTGTGTACAGCACACACAAAAGTATTCCTCCCTTCCGTGAACGACGAAAAAAATATACACAAATTTGACAAGACGTTAATAATAAAACAGTAATATTAACGGCACAATGGGTCGATGTTACAAGTTCAACGACAACTGGATAGCATGCGGAGACAATTTGTTACAGTGAAGAGCCAAAAAAACTGTTACACCTGCCTAACATCGTAAAGGGCCCGCGTGAGCACGTAGAAGTGCTGCAGTACGACGTGGCAGGAACTCGACTAATGTCTGGAGGGAACTGACACCATGAATCCTGCAGGGCTGTCTATAAATCTGAAAGAGTACGAGGGGGTGGAGATCTCTTCTGAACAGTACGTTGCAAGGCATCGCAGATACGCTCAATAATGTTCATGTCTGGGGATTCTGGTGTCCAGTGGATGTGATTAAACTCATAAGAATGTTCCTGGAGCCACTCTGTAGCAATTATGGACGTGTGGGGTGTCGCACTGTCCTGCTGGAATTGTCCGACTCCGTCGGAATGCACGATGAATGGATACAGGTGATCAGACAGGATGCTTATATACGTGTCAAGTGTCCGAGTCGTCTCTAGACGTATCAGGGGCCCCAGATCACTCTAAGTACACACGGCCCACGCCGTTATAGAGCCTCCACCAGCTTGAACATTCCCCTGCAGAGTACATGGATTCGTGAAGGTGTCTCCATACCACAACACGTCTATCCGCTCGATACAATTTGAAGCGAGACTCGTCCGGCTAGGCAACATGTTTCCAGACATCACCAGTCCAATGTCGGTGCTGACGGGCCCAGGCGAGGCGTAAATCTTTGTTGCATTTCTGTCACGTTGAACGATTGTCTTCAGTCGTCGTTGGTCCCGTTCTTGCAGACCATTTCCCAGCAGCAGCGGTGTCGGAGATTTGATATTTTACCGGGTAACTGATATTCACGGTACACTTACGAAATGATGGTACGGGAAAATCCCCACTTCATCGCTACCTCTGAGATGCTGTGTCCAATCGTCCTTGCGCCTACTATAACACGAAACTCATTCAAGCCTTGATAACCTGCCATTGAAGCAGCAGTAACCGATCTAACAACTGCGCCGCTGCAGAATATATTGGAGCATCTAGGATTGCCCAGTCTGAAAATAGAAGTTCAAGCCATGCGGCTACGCTTTCAATAATAAAAATTGACATTAAAACAATAGCTTTTTGGTTGTATTGTTTTTTTCTTCTTTTAAATGATTTAAAAAGACATTGGCTGGATGATAATAATTTTTAATTTTTTTTATTTTAATTATTTTATTTTTTTTATTTTTTAAATTATTTTAAATTTTTTCCATTCGCTCACACATTCACACGATATATACATTGTACTCACTCATACATATTACAGTTAACACATTCTCACACTCATTCATTCACCATTTTTTTATAAAATAATAAAATAAATAAATAAATAATAGATAAATAAACTGCGCCAGACGCTTGTTGTCTTTTATAGGCGTTGCCGACCGCAGCGCCGTGTTCTGCCTTTTTACATATCTCTGTATTTGATTACACATGCCTGTACCAGTTTCTTTGGCGCTTCAGTGTATATTCAAATTTCACTCTTTCTTGCAAATCAGATATCCGGCTGCCCAGCAACCTCTTGAGGTGGCTGCCATGTCCTCGAGTTCTGTTACTTGCTCTTTCCTGCTTTCTCTGCGGTGCCGGCTGAAGAAGCCCCGCCACTGTTGTTTCTCACGGTGCTCGCCCGCCTCTGTTGCAGGGGAGAAGCCGCACAAGTGCGTCGTGTGCGGCAAGGCGTTCAGCCAATCGTCGAACCTCATCACGCACATGCGCAAGCACACTGGCTACAAGCCCTTCTCGTGCGGCCTGTGCGAGAAGGCGTTCCAGCGCAAGGTCGACCTGCGCCGGCACCGCGAGAGCCAGCACCCCAGCGCGCCGCTCACCTGAGGCGGCCGCGGCTGCCAGCCTCAGCTCGAGCTTTCGGTGCTGTCCTCGGTCACACGTCCAAGTGCAGAACTCTTATCGAACAGGATGGAGCTCACCTTCCAAAATTTGCGCCAGTACTCCCTCTTGACTCGGCAGCTACACCGATAACAATTCAGCGGTGACCACACCCGTGACAGATGGCTCGGTCACATCAGAGACATCCTGTGATAATGCACAAGCTGACCATCACACCAAATAACTATGTTGCAAGAGCTGTATAGGCAGCTGGTGCAAAGAAGGAGAAGGAAATTTGTGGTGTAGCCATCATGAGTGACAACAGTGGGCATTTCCTTTCCTTTAATTTCATATTACCAGAACTAGTCTGTAAAGACAACTAATTTTGTGTTATCTCATATGTTTATGAGCTTTTGCTCTTGAAGTGTTTGGTCTGTGTCAGAATTGTTGAACACTCGTCACTGTTAGTGTATGTCCTACAGAAATGTTAAGATAAGAAGTGGTCGTCATTCGAGCCACACATGTCAAGCATTGAGTCAGACTTCCCGTCGGGCTTTTAGTTACCGGAAATCAGCGACATAATACGTTGAAGACTTAATAAATTTATAATATGAGGCTTCGAGAGTATGTCACTACACAAGGAAACGACATTATACAGAGCGAGTCGTGAATGAGGAAAAATATTGCATGGACAGCATGCTGCTAAGAACAACAAGTACAGAATCTTATTTTTGTTTCTCCTAGTGTTACTGTTTACATAACAAAGAAAGAAGTTAACCATTTAAGAAGATTCTTCACACCCTCAAGATATGAACAAATTATTCTCTCACGATGTGTCACATCACGCACCGAGGTTCTGATCTGTATCATCCAACGTTAGGAAGATGAGGGGAAAAAAACTCGTTTCGTCGTACAGTACGATCAAACATGTGAAAACCTGTGAGCCATGCGTTGCCAGTAGTGGCAATAACTATTGTCTCGTGTCGCTTGAAGTTTCTGCTGTAAACGGAAAGAGCAGCAGACTACATTACAATCAAGTGTTGAAACACAAAAAAATTTAAAAATTCCCATCGTATATCGTGTGTTAAGAAGCATTATCATTTAACGACATAGGAGCACTAGAAAAAGACTGCTGTTAATAGCTCAGTGTGCGACTGAGTACGGAATATTTTTCTTCACTTGTGACGTAATCTGTGCAGTGCTTTATAAAAGTGCTCTGAGTGTGACGATAATGTTACAGCACATACGTCACTAAACTACACGTTCACGGGAACAAATCTCTCTTAATTTTCTCGATTCCGTTGAGGATGGGCTGCTGGATCTGCAACTGAAAAGTCTTGAAATGTGGAAATGTCTTTCTTTACAGCAGCTACTTCTTTTTCTGTTTTTTAGTGCACAACCCTTATCAATTTAAAGTGCATACGCTGATGTATATGTGCACTAAAACCGAAAGAGTACGTTGAAAACTCAACCACAGATAAGCTTCAGAGACACCTCCATTGGGATGTTGGGCGAATCATCTGCTCCTACAACGTACTTCAGCGTGATTTACCCTACTCTAAAAATAATGTTCAGGCTGGAAACAAATTCTAAAATACCCCAAAAACAACACAGTAGGCATTAAAAGAATACTGGCCATCTACAACGTCATTCTGTATTGAGATGATATGTTTCCGTAATTTATACATCAATTATCAACGCGAAAGGATGTTTCATCAAAACAGCATTACATTACAGTAAGGTGAAAACATTATATGGCACAGTCATTTCTACGTGGAGACAGTATCTCTACAACAACCTGGCCACTTTCTAACATTGCTTCATTGGGTCAATGGATATTTATTCTTGTACTGCTTCCGTGATTTTCATTAGATGCATATAGAACAAAATTAACATGTAAACCACGATAAACGTAGAACAACTCATAAAATTAAAACTATATACATAACGATAGAATCTAAGTCAAAATGACAAGAAGTTCTCTGAAGTGGTTGTAGGTTAATAAAATAATGTTCTTCCAACGTATAAAACTAGTAGCAGGTACCCGAAAAATATTTTATGGGCTCCGAGAAGTAAGTACGGGCGTGAACACTACTACTAAACAATGTTATTCGCTGAAATGATAGTACGACCTCAACAATAATGCTACTTAGGGATGGTTGGTAAATAGTTTGGTGAAGAAAGAGGAAAAATCACCAAAGATGTCTCTTGTTGCTGTCTCTTTCCTAGTTAGCTGAAAGAGTCGGTTGTTTTTGTGGCCTTATTCTATACTGCAACTCAACCCAAAGATTTTTTGATGTTTTATACTTAATTAGGTTAGATTCATCGTTTGTGATGATCGCATCCGTCCACTGTATGACTTCCGTCCTGTAAAAAAAAAGTGTAAACAATACCAAAGTATCTGGGCCACTCTACTGGGACCAAAAATAAAAATATGCGACGTTGATTAGTGTAGGCATAGCTTCTTAAAGCGTTGTAGCCGGATATCATTCAGCTGAAGCAATAACATAGCATAAAAATGCTATTCTAAAATATATTTCGTATATTTCCCCTCAGATCAGAATAGTCATTCGATGTACACACAATTATTTTAATATTGTGTGTCTTTTAGAACACTGTTTCAAACTAAAGCAGTTGCTCATTCCAAGAACTGTTCTTTATTGTTCTAGTTACATACATTTTATTTGTATGCTTTATGTTGGTTTTCTAATTCGACGAATGACAATGTATCTTCGTCACAGTTTGCTAGTTTGGGTCCTATATAATTGACTGCTATATAGGAATGTTATAAAAGAAAGAGGTTGATGAAAGTTACTAACTGATGGGCTTTGTAACTAAACGTGGTGCTCTTAGGAAGGCAGTTTGTCAGAGTGAAATATTCTTCCTAATTCTAGTCTTTAAATTGTGAATTGTTGATAAACGCAAAAGTGCTTAGTCATACCGACGTAAAACATTTAAAAATGTTTCAAATGGTTGTCTGGCCGGACTGCTATGTGCCTGCCAGGTTTATAAATCATGTATACGATGCCCGCAAAACAATTATTCTATCTGGGAATGACATACCCAAGTTGACTCTCTTCTTTGTCTTTACTGAGCGAGTGCAAAATATATTTTATGTAAAAAGCGTTTTGTTCGAATAATGTACAGATGCACTGTATATAATACTACACAAGCACCTTTAATTGTAGGATGAGTACCTTCAGCATACCTCTGATGTAGGATTCGGGCTGAAGTTCCCATCTCGCTTGAAGACCTGCAGTTCTGATAGAATACTACACAAGCTTGATGGGAATTTCGGGCACTTCCATAGCTCAGCGTTTAAACACAGGTTGCAGCAATACAGATGCCATACGGCAATCGCAATTCAGTTCTCTTTTTTCATAAATAAAACCTGTCTCATGATTAATGTACCGTCCTACAAAAAAATTTACCATGTTCTTATGTTTAAGGAAAACCAAGTCATTGCTAAGACTTTCATAACAGCTAGCAACCAAAGAATCTTTGTATTTAGTTGTGGAATTCGGATTTACTTGTTTTTGGAAAATTTTTGTGTACAGTAGAATTTTTATTCATCATTCCTTACAAAATGAAGTACAGCGACAACTGATAATGTTTGCATATCTCTTATACAAGTTGTGATCAATAAAATTCCTATTTACAATAAATGTGTTCTTCAGTAGAAGATTTTTTTCTCCATTTCCTCGTTGCTCCTTTCCTCCTTCTGTCCCACCATAACCAAACCAGCAATCTTGGAAGAAAAGGAAAATGAAAATCATGATAAATTATGAGAGGCACCCACATGCCTTGCTCATACTGTGGCATCAAGCAGTCAGGCCTGCAAGATGAGTGGTCCGCCAAGCGAGTGGATTCGTTCTTAATTTATCGAGTAACATGAACTCTCGTACTCACAATTTAGTTACAAATTATCCTCCTATATAATTAATACGCAACGGAAACGCATATCTGACTATCAGTGATTTACAGAACTCTGACTGTTCACTACGCACTGGCAATACCACATTTTCTTTCTTATTTTACTTAACGGCTTTTGTCAACACGTGGCCACCGCACACATTATAAATTCGGGACATTATGACAACATACAATTCGAAGGAAAAATCCACAAATCTTTTTCTTTTCACTATCTTATTTATTCCGATAAATTCTCTAACCTAAACACACAAATTCTACAACCTACAACAATAACACATGAGAAATTCCGCCCAGTGGGCATGGCTTTACAATGGTGAATCTCTATATTATGGTCTCGTAATTATTTTAACGCTACTGTGCACTTTCTGGATAGGATGGTGGATCTTTTATTATACCTCACACTTCGACTCTCACAATCATCACCACGAAACTTTCCTCCAGACCGAGCGGTACCGAAGGAACAAGCATAACCCACTAATCTTTTGAAACTACCTCGCTACTCTCCCATGCAAACCACACATACCCAAATTACATGACATACACCACACTACAACATGAAATACTACACAGAGAATAGTCACAACATTATCACTTTCAGCTTTCCCACTTCAATCAATATTTATCCCAGTTTCACACGACACTGCCCCACTTCATAATTCCACTTTCCTACTATGAACTCTGGAGATATTTGCACGTCTTCCTGTGCAATGCAAGCCAAGTGGCGTTGCTGGATAGACGGCCGACTCACCTTGCTTCTCTCTCAGAGTTTGAATCAAGCGTCACACGGAATCATATCACGCAAAGTAATATTAAGAACATCACACACGTGAGTCCTCAACTGATACCATGGACGAGTACTTCTCTTTATCTTTTGTCTCATACACAGTTTGAGACTCACACAGTACTCACCACGTGGAAGTACTCGTCTCTAATTTCAAGTCCTGCACACGCCATTTCTTAAATATTTCAACTTATGGTACACACGCTATTTCTTAAATATTTCAACTTATTGTACACACGCTAGTAATTCAGCTTAACTTAAGCACACGGAAGTATTTCAACTTAATGCTACACGTGGTTTCATTGTGACCGTTGGTCACTTCCGAAGATTCCTACAATCACATTAATATTACCTGCCTGACATTTAATTCTCCCCACAAAAGTTCCTGAAATAGAGAAATTAATATTTCAAACTACTCTTAAATATTCCACATGCATACCATGTCTCCACTCTTTCGTCATTACGGAGCACAACTAAAACAGGTCTTAACAGCACAAGATCCAGCGGCAGAGTGCTGAAACATGGCCGTTCCTGAGGTTCTCTCCCATCTCTGTCGAGGTGGGGGAAGCACCTTGCTATCGTATTGGTCAGCCACATTTCAGGCGCTCAAAGCTCTGGTAAATTTCATCTCTTTGGTCCCACCAAAGGTGGCCAAAGGATCGACTCAAAGATGATCATATATTCACATTCACTATCTGCGGTTAGCAGACGACCATACATTCATTCATTTCACAGATCTCACCAAACTGGATGTAGGGATTTATTTTGTGGGAGTGCACATGTGATCAATTAAATAAATAAATTGTCATTCTTTCCCACACTGGTATCCGGTTTCGCTGTATTAATTGAAATTGAGTTATTTTACAAAAAAAATGTGTTCTTCTGACAAAAATAATGAAGTATGTTGTACCTATTTTCAATGTCGCGCGGTACTGTACCCTTTCAGTAAGAGAACATGTTTGTACTCAGTGAATTACTGCAGCTAATTCTACAGAACTAGAAGGATTCCTTGTTAATGGGGTCAATCAAAGAAGCTTATTTAAAATTGTTCGCTCACGATGCATTAGCTTACGATAAACATAGTCAAGTACTATGTCATTCCCATCTTTGTTTATTACGTAATGGTACATAGCTCAGCACAGTTTATGTAAATCAGAAATAAACGTGCAAGCGACTGTACTTCAGTGGTATTGCGAACAGACTAAAGTTCACAGTTTATGCAGAATATGACTAACACCAGACATCGTTCCCAGACTGATCACTTATATCGGTGTTACTTGTAGAGAGGTATCATGGTTGAATTACTGTTAGGGAATTCTGAAGTCCTTGAATCTACGCCACACTTTATGTAGAAGTTCTCGTACATACAAAAAAAAGCCAAAAGTATTCATTTGTAATATAAGGTGTGTTCATTATATAGATAAAATAGAATGTGCTGTGAAATGTGACATGAAATGGAACAAAAGGAAAACGTCAGCAGTACAAAATCGTACAAACATACAGACACAATAAAACAGACTGTAGAACTATATTCACAGAATCAAAAAGCGGATTCTGTACGTTTTTGACCAACAGGAATTTCTATTCTGCCTAACTCTCCAAAGGAAAAAAATCAAACAATGAAAAATCCAGGATGAAATCTAACAATATTATGAAAAGGATAGTTGATATTCACAATATAGCGGAGATGCTGTGTCGCAGACAGGCACAACAAATGTCTGGAAGTGAGCTTTCGGGCAAGAAGGCCTTTGTCCGAAATAGACAAAACACACACATAGCCTCGCGGGGTAGCCGCGTGGTCTGGGTTGCCTTGTCACGGTACGCGTGGCTCCCCCCGACGGAGGTTCGAGTCCTTCCTCGGGCATGGGTGTGTGTGTGTTGTCCTTAGCGTAAGTTAGTGTAAGTCAGATTAAGTAGTGTGTAAGCTTAGGGATCGATGACCTCAGCAGTTCGGTCTCATAGGCTCTGACCACAAATTTCCAAATTTCCACACATACAAACACACACAGTCACACTGACACACACACGCACACACACACAAATAACCACAGTCTCCGGCAGCTGCCAATCTTGCTCCAGCTGCCAGAGGCTGTGGTTATCTGTGTGTGTGTGTGTGTGTGTGTTACTTTTGTATGTATGTATGTATGTATGTGTGTGTGTGTGTGTGTGTGTGTGTGTGTGTGTGTGTGTGTGTGTGTGTGTGCGTGCGTGTGTGTGTGTTTTCTGTATTTTATTTTCGACAAAGGTCTTGGACGGAAGCTCACTTCCAGACATTTGTTGAACACTACTGGCCATTAAAATTGCTAATCCACAAAGATGACGTGCTACAGACGCGAAATTTAACCGACAGGAAGAAGATGCTGTGATACGCAAATGATTAGCTTTTCAGAGCATTCACACAAGGTTGGCGCCGGTGGCGACACCTACAACGTGCTGACATGAGGAAAGTTTCCAACCGATTTCTCATACACAAACAGCAGTTGACCGGCGTTGCCTGGTTAAACGTTGTTGTGATGCCTCGTGTAACGAGGAGAAATGCGTACCATCACCTTCCCGACTTTGATAAAGGTCGGATTGTAGCCTATCGCGATTGCGGTTTATCGTATTGCGACATTGGTGCTCGCGTTGGTCGAGATCCAATTACTGTTAGCAGCATATGGAATCGGTGGGTTCAGGAGGGTAATACGGAACGCCGTGCTGGATCCCAACGGCCTCGTATCGCTATTCTTCACGAACAGTTCGACGACGTTTGCAGTAGCATGGACTATCAACTCGGAGACCATGGCTGCGGTTACCCTTGACGCTGCGTCAGAGACAGGAGCGCCTGCGATGGTGTACTCAACGACGAACCAGGGTGCACGAATGGCAAAACGTCATTTTTTCGGATGAATCCAGGTTCTGTTTACAGCATCATGATGGTCGCATCCGTGTTTGGCGACATCGCGGTGAACGCACATTGGAAGCGTGTATTCGTCATCGCCATACTGGCGTATCACCCGGCGTGATGGTATGGGGTGCCATTGGTTACACATCTCGGTCACCTCTTGTTCGCATTGACGGCACTTTGAACAGTGGACGTTACATTTCAGATGTGTTACGACCCGTGACTCTACCCTTCATTCGATCCCTGCGAAACCCTACCTTTTCAGCAGGATAATGCGCGACCGCATGTTGCAGGTCCTATACGGGTGTTTCTGGATACAGAAAATGTTCGACTGCTGTCCTGGCCAGCACATTCTCCAGATCCCTCACCAACTGAAAACGTCTGGTCAATGGTGGCCGAGCAAGTGGCTCGTCACAATACGCCAGTAACTACTCTTGATGAACTGTGGTATCGTGTTGAAGCTGCATGGGCAGTTGTACCTGTTCACGCCATCCAAGCTCTGTTTGACTCAATGCCCAGGCTTATCAAGGCCGTTATTACGGCCAGAGGTGGTTGTTCTGGGTACTGGTTTCTCAGGATCTATGCACCCAAATTGCGTGAAAATGTAATCACATGTCAGTTCTAGTATAATATATTTGTCCAGTTAATATCCGTTTATCATCAGCATTTCTTCTTGGTGTAGCAATTTTAATGGCCAGTAATGTAGCAATCTGCGACTCAACATTTCCGCTATATGGTGAAACCGAACAGATAAGTTATGTGAATGAGACCGACTCAATTTAAACCAAAGCGTTATGCAATGGATTCAACTGCGTCACTGTTCTGTGACAGCTACATCGTTCTGCTTTAAAAACCTTAACGTTAGATGAAATCCATACGTACGTATCACAAATACTATACTAAATTTGAGAAAGATGACGAGATTACGGAACTAGAAGTGGTAGAAATTTGAAAAGACAGTGATCTTTGGGGAAAGCTATATCAAGAAGTAGCACCTTCATTTCATAAACGAGTATTCAATAAAAGCATGGTTGTACTGGGAACCCAACTAAGATGGGAATCACAAAACAAATACGTGTGGTCTGTTACTGATGGCTCACATCCACACACGCGTTCACTGATCTATTTGAACAATTATTTAAACTGACCGCACCCACAGCTAGACACACAGTAATATGAAACAAGTGTTACAGATGGAAGAATGAAAATGAAAATGTTACCACAGCAAGTAAAGCTCCCTGTATCATATAAGTTTTTACACACGACTGCTTCAAGACAAACATCGAACGAAACTCCTCAGACTTACGCGCGGTTCGTAACATCATGATCACAAGTGCCTAGAAATCAAAAGGTTACAAAACATGCACTTGAGGATAGGTGGTGGTTTTAAATAAAACTGGATTACTTTGAAGCAGTGCAGCGCCAAAAATGGCGCGTTAGAGAAACTAACTCAGTGAAAGTACACATGATATGAAATGGCGTGAGTTAAAAAGGAATAAATGGCAATCAAATTTCTGCAAATGAATTCACTGCGACCCAAGTGCAAAATGGCCTGGCAAAATTGAGTATTTCAGTCTGCGTAAGCACGACAGCCTTTCCAGGGGCCGCTAAGGGGGCACTGCATCCTGCACCATGCAACCAGCTGAATCGAAAATAAACGCCAGAACGTCTCTGGCCAGAGCGTTCAACCCTGTAATCGAGGAGTAACTTCTCTGACATCATTTCATGTGACGCACAGCGGAGCAAGGAAATGCTTACCCAAATGACTGGTGTTACCGAGGATATTCCATGTTATTTCAGTGATTGAAAAAACAGGTAAAATTTACAAATAACATAGCAGTACGAGCCACCCTCTTTGGCGTGAACTCGTGCACCTGATTTAGTTGGGAATGGTGTCGTAAAGTCATTGTATCCTCTCCTGAAGCAAGATGGGGCGCAGCTGATGAACTGGACATTAACATCCCGAATGCTGGCACTGGGACGGACTTGTGTCCGGGCTGATGCCACACGTGTTCCACAGTGGACAGATCTATGGATCTTGCTGGAGAGATGGGGGTACATCAGCATCTCGCAGACTCTTCATAGTGACGCGTTCCACGTGTGGAGTGGTATTGTTCTGGCGAAAAATGCCTTTACTATACTGTTACATGAGACGTAACACATAAGGACACAGGATGGCCAAGACGTACCTGGGTGATGTCAGAGTAACCTCAAGCACTACCAGCCGCGACTTGAAGTCATGCCCGATGACTCCCCATGCCATGACGACAGGAGTAATACTGCTGAGCCTCTCCAAAACATCGACAATAGCCATCGCGGGTAGCGCAGAACCGTGATTCACTGATGGATATAATGCGACACCATGCACCAGCATTCCATTGAAATCCCTGGACTATCAGGACAGAGTGGGTGAGGTTATATTTGTGGAAAGGGGCCAAAATAAGTTGCTGTCAGTTACACTCAACATATAAATCTTATTAGTTAAAACACACAATAACATAAGCAAGAATTAAAAACTCTCAAGTTTTTAACGAAAGAGCTCCTTTGATTTGATTTAAACTGGCTGAAAGCCACATACGAAAATCCAAGGCCTAAGCAAGGAATTGAGGTACAGGAGTTCTTCTGGAAGTTTTACTTCTTTCAAAATTTTTTTTACTTCAATAAAAATAGGCTGAAGGCCACACATTAAGCAATAACAGTGTTATGGCTTAAGGCCAAAACAAAGATTTTCAATGTTAATTCTAAATAGGCTGAAACCTGGCTGAAAGCTGCATCAACCTAACAATTTAATGGCTTAAAGCCTAGGAAGAAGAGCTTTCAATTTAACAGGCTGAGGGCCTTAGCTTAAAACATTTCATGCAAATTCGGCTGAGGGCCTCATACCAAAACAATAAGAATGTAATGACTTAACGGCAAGAGCAAGATTTTGAATTTTCACTTTAAGAGAGTTTACAACTTGGCTGAAGGCTACACACTATGGAGAAAACAATATCACTGCTTAAGGCCTAAAGAGAAAAAATCTTGCAATTTTAATAAGCTAAAACTCGGTTGAAGGCCACACAGAGTACTTAAGACTAAAAGGAAATCACTTCGTAAAATACAAGGAGCGGCGCTCAGAAGGTTCCAAGGATCGGCCTGGAAAGCAACACTAACGCACGTTTAGATAAGACAAACAGCCAGACCGACAGCCTCTTAATCGGAAGGCAATCCAACCGAAGGCCAGCCGACAAACCAACCAACAAATCAGTTCTGCTCCACCTGACTAGCAAAACGACTACAAGACGTAAATAGCACAACATTCTGGATACTGGTACCCAATCCAGCCAAGTCAGAATAAACGCCCAGAACTACCAACACACCTCAGCTGTCAAACTACACGCCGTGCTGGACAGCAACAACACGACGAAGGAAATACACTGCCAAAAACTAAGTCAACGCCCAGGGCAGGTAACCGAAACATTAACGGCCACAAGGCAGAATATACCACTGGTGCACTTCATTACTGAAGGAGTGAATTAAATTAAGTTAAACCCCATCTAAGAAAACGGTTGCAATTCTAGCCGACTACAATGCACGCACGTTGTTGCTCGCACGAATCTCGCAGAGTTCTAGGGGACTGACGACCTCAGATGTTAATCCCATAGTGCTCAGAGCCAATCTTGCAGAAAGCAACAATGGCTCTAAGCACTATGGGACTTAAGATATGAGGTCGTCAGTCCCCTAGACTTAGAACTACTTAAACCTAACTAACCTAAGAACATCACACACACCCATACCCGAGGCAGGATTCGAACCTGCGACCGTAGCAGCAGCGCGGTTCCGGACTGAAGCGCCTAGATCCACTCGGCCACAGCGGCCGTCGGACAGTGCATGTGTATCGCCAGCAATCGGGCGAGTACCGGATTTCCGCACCTCACCGGCGCTCCGTCCCCGACTTCACTGCTGCTGCGTCCCGACCTCCTGGTCCGTCTCCAACTTTACTTTCAAACACACGACGATCCGTAAATACTCACAGTCGTTCCAGAGATGGTACGACAGTGCACTTAACGATAACCGCTGCTGCTGCCACTCACGGGCAAGTAAGGCTGAAGCTAGTGACGCCAGTAAATGGAATAAGAAAACGAGGCGGCAGTTACCGTAAAAGAAGATGACAAACAATAAATGACATGAACACGGGCCGCACACGGCTCATCCGTGTTAACCAGTTGTAGCACTTCTCCAAACGCAGCCGTTTACGTTTATTAGCGGCAATCTATGCTTGCTGCTGCTAATCTCCGACCAGTGATGCAGGATTACATACGGCGTTGCAGGTTCTCGTATTGCAGGCACATATGAGCTTGGTGGACGATACTGCAATTCTCCCTTGTGGTGGTCAGACGTTGTCGAACGGAACCAACAATAAGTATGCTTGCCCTCAGGATTCCATGCAGACCGACATCGGACCACTGTCACATCCGAATGTCCCACAAATATGGACATTGCACGATTCGACCAGCTGGCCAAATGGAGACTCACAATAACATCACTTTTAAACTCTGTCATGTACTGTTACCGTTGTCTCAGAGGAATATGCGATATCTCCTTGTTCTTCACAGTAATCACTCGACATCTGCCGCCGTACGTTCCTCTTAAATTTAAAAAACGCAAACACGACAGCACCAATGTACTCTGGTAACTGTTCTAAGTGTTACAGAGAAATGCAGCTCAAACCATTTACACAACCACTTATGGTGTGTACGTATACGAAGCTGCATTGACATGGGATCATGTCTTCCGGGTGCTTCAACATTTTTTAGGCAGTGCAGATATGCATACAGATGTTCAATAGTCCGTCATATCTAGGCAGAAAGGCAGAGATGTGTTTATATCAGCAGCGATTATTCGTACGTAAACATCGCGCAGTTTATGATAACTTAAATTTGCAGAAGATACAGCCACTTTTCAACGTATAATGCAAGAAATTGAAATAGGAGGTCAGCCCCCCTACTAGGTGCCAGTCATTCAACACAAAACTCTGACTCTGGAGGACAGGGGCTTCAGAATAAATTTTTCGTCTTACTTCAGGCACCGTCGCACATTTACGTAAGGTGATTTCGGGAAATCTAAACCTAGATGGTTTAGAATACAGGTCCATTTTGTATATGCTCTGCGCTCACTTGCTCGGTAGTTTCCGCATTAAAGAGAGCCAATGAAAACTTTCGATATATTTGGAGGACTTCAAGAACCTGTTGATCACAGACGAAAATACCGAAGTAGCTCGCACAGTGGCTAACGCCATGGGCTTTTATTAGTCAGGGACACGTTTCAAATCCGCGTTCATGGATTCTGATTTAGCTTTTCATTTTTTTACCTCCATCAATTCAGGTGAAAATGTCGTTTCTTGTTTAAAGACATTTGTGCTTTTCCCATCCTTTCCATTTCGAGTCAAGTACACTAATAATTTGCAAGTTGTCTGTCAGCTGAACACAGGCTTATGGAGGTATTCAGGAAACTGGAAGAAATCGCTGGGAGTAAAATGACATCCTTTTCACGATCGTCTACTGGATGTGTTCAAATAACAGATATTCTAGATATACACTCCTGGAAATTGAAATAAGAACACCGTGAATTCATTGTCCCAGGAAGGGGAAACTTTATTGACACATTCCAGGGGTCAGATACATCACATGATCACACTGACAGAACCACAGACACATAGACACAGGCAACAGAGCATGCACAATGTCGGCAATAGTACAGTGTATATCCACCTTTCGCAGCAATGCAGGCTGCTATTCTCCCATGGAGACGACCGTAGAGATGCTGGATGTAGTCCTGTGGAACGGCTTGCCATGCCATTTCCACCTGGCGCCTCAGTTGGACCAGCGTTCGTGCTGGACGTGCAGACCGCGTGAGACGACGCTTCATCCAGTCCCAAACATGCTCATTGGGGGACAGATCCGGAGATCTTGCTGGCCAGGGTAGTTGACTTACACCTTCTAGAGCACGTTGGGTGGCACGGGATACATGCGGACGTGCATTGTCCTGTTGGAACAGCAAGTTCCCTTGCCGGTCTAGGAATGGTAGAACTATGGGTTCGATGACGGTTTGGATGTACCGTGCACTATTCAGTGTCCCCTCGACGATCACCAGTGGTGTACGGCCAGTGTAGGAGATCGCTCCCCACACCATGATGCCGGGTATTGGCCCTGTGTGCCTCGGTCGTATGCAGTCCTGATTGTGGCGCTCACCTGCACGGCGCCAAACACGCATACGACCATCATTGGCACCAAGGCAGAAGCGACTCTCATCGCTGAAGACGACACGTCTCCATTCGTCCCTCCATTCACGCCTGTCGCGACACCACTGGAGGCGGGCTGCACGATGTTGGGGCGTGAGCGGAAGACGGCCTAACGGTGTGCGGGACCGTAGCCCAGCTTCATGGAGACGGTTGCGAATGGTCCTCGCCGATACCCCAGGAGCAACAGTGTCCCTAATTTGCTGGGAAGTGGCGGTGCGGTCCCCTACGGCACTGCGAAGGATCCTACGGTCTTGGCGTGCATCCGTGCGTCGCTGCGGTCCGGTCCCAGGTCGACGGGCACGTGCACCTTCCGCCGACCACTGGCGACAACATCGATGTACTGTGGAGACCTCACGCCCCACGTGTTGAGCAATTCGGCGGTACGTCCACCCGGCCTCCCGCATGCCCACTATGCGCCCTCGCTCAAAGTCCGTCAACTGAACATACGGTTCACGTCCACGCTGTCGCGGCATGCTACCAGTGTTAAAGACTGCGATGGAGCTCCGTATGCCACGGCAAACTGGCTGACACTGACGGCGGCGGTGCACAAATGCTGCGCAGCTAGCGCCATTCGACGGCCAACACCGCGGTTCCTGGTGTGTCCGCTGTGCCGTGCGTGTGATCATTGCTTGTACAGCCCTCTCGCAGTGTCCGGAGCAAGTATGGTGGGTCTGACACACCGGTGTCAATGTGTTCTTTTTTCCATTTCCAGGAGTGTATTAGACAAATCTCTAATACAGTTAAATAATATTCGAGTATTCCTTCTTATTAACAACATAAAGCGACAGTGCACTGCAAAGCATTCGTGCCAGTCACAGTAATTCACACGATATACAGCGGCATAAGTAAAGATAATAGGCTGTTCCCTGGATTCGTTGGTGTACTGATTTCTTATCCTCTTCAACACTGAAGGCAAGGTAAGTTCATTCTGTGCATTGTGAATGTCTCGCATACATTTTCATTCGTGGTCGACGATACCAATTCATTGTTTGGCAGCGAAATACTGTGTTCTGAAGGTCAAAAACAAATGTCTTTGCTGCTATGGCCACACTCTAGATCAACATGCTATGCCCATCGTCAGGCCCCAGAAAGTAGATCTCTCTGCCATGGAATCGTAGGTTATGCCAGAAAGACAGGAAAATCGAGAAAAAGGAGGTGAAGATTTGTCTCCTTCAAGAAGAGTTAGAAAAAGCAATATTTCAATTACCACAGCGGAAGGGAAAAAAGAAAAGTGGTACTGTGAAAAGACTGAAAGCAAAGGGAGAACTGTTTTGCAAGCAAATTTGAAATTCAGTTGATCAACAGATCTCGCTTACAACCAGAAGGAAGAGTCTCATAGATGTGTAGAAAAATGTAGGATGCAGCAGGACAATGCTAACAACCTTAGAGTTAAGTCAGCTGCAACACAGAGCAGGAAAAGAAGAGTTCTGGTGCTAGATACCTATCGTGGAAGGCTGTAGGCCAACAGCTGAAGTGAAATTAGGTGCAATGTACAAGGCCAAAAGTTTTGACAAATCAAGTGACAGTATTTGTCAGGTAACAGAAAATGTATAAGTATTTCAACAAAGAAGACCAGGTATTCATACTTGGGGGAAGTAAAAACAGCCTGGCTAAAAACGAAAAACTCATTATTAGGCGTACCCTGTACAAAATAGGAGCAGTTACTGTGCACACATTTGTGGGTTTTGTGGAGCTTTTGTGGTGCCATGATCAGTCGTGCGTTAACTCTTCTGTGTAGATAGATGATGCAAAATCTCATACAGACACTGTTCCAGTAGTTGCTATAGGAAGATGGCGATACATATCTCATGGTCAACATTTGAATCGGAGGGACAATGAGGACTAAGCAGATCCATTAGAAGAAACCATAAGGTGGGCCACCAGTACGCAGAGACAAATCGCTGCCGTTATTTGGCTAAGGTGGAACACTGACATTATATCAGATTCAGACAGAAAGGATTAAATGGCTTTAAACTGACACGGAAAAAAGTGAAATCAACTTGCGTCATTACAATATTAGAGGAGGGGTACAAATAAAATATATGAGTTGTTAATTTGTTTTCAAGATCTTAGTAGTTGGAAAGAAATTGATGTCATCTGTCTGTCTGAACACCATATCACCACGAAGACAGTAAATCTTAATGTAAGTTACAATTTGCATAAAAGCACTGTGAGACAAAGCGGCCATTGAATGCACTTAAACACTTTGAGATGTCTTGACTACAATTTTATTATTCCAAAAAGTCTTTCGCTTTCTGATATTATGTCATTACTATCAAAAGAAAATGTAAGTTTGCACTTGCTTGTTAAGAAATGTTGACAAGAGACTATGTATCCATTTGGAAACCAAGCATCAGCCTTTGATGATGACATAATAAACACATAAGGCGTACTGGAATAGTAAAATTGTGATGAAGACATCTAAAAGTGTTTAAAGCAAGTGATTATACGTTAGCTGCATATTCATGTAGATCCAGACG
The DNA here is from genome assembly GCF_021461385.2 of Schistocerca piceifrons. Taxonomy (NCBI): domain Eukaryota; kingdom Metazoa; phylum Arthropoda; class Insecta; order Orthoptera; family Acrididae; genus Schistocerca; species Schistocerca piceifrons. The sequence goes on from NC_060142.1 coordinate 382,671,163, forward strand.
GATTAACGAGGAGTTGTGTTGTTCATAAAAAGAACAATATAAATAAAAAACTGTAGAAATAAGAAAATTCTGTGTAGTTCAGGATACAGGAACATGTACTTGTGAGTTATTACTGGGAAATATAACATTTGTGGTTGTTGCAGTATGCAAGTCTCCAATGGGTAATTGGGAAATTTTCATAAAAAAGTTGATAGATTATTGTACTCTCTGTCAGTTGGAAGGAAGGGACTTTTAATTTTTGGTGATTTTAATGTAAATTTAGTGAAACAATTTGACAGTGAAAGTGATCCAGAGGTGCTATTAGCCACTTATAATTTGTTATCAGTCACAAATTTCCCTACCCCAGTCACTCAAGATAGTAGTACTCTTACAGGTAATGTATTCATCCAACACGCAGAAAAAAAGAGATACATGCCTCTCTGGTGGTAAACGGAATGTCCGATCACGATGGACAGTTGGTCACATTATCTAACTTAGCTCCATGTACAGTTCGGAAAAACTAAGAAAACGGTGAGGCTGAATAATGCCTAAACTACTAAAGATTTTAAAGAAAGCTTAAAAGTGAGTATAGTGCTAACTTTATCCATCTTAAAATAGTTTCGCTAAAAAGACGATTAAACACAATAATGGCAAGTCATGAAAGGAACCATGGATCACTACAGATATCAGAGTTTCTTCACAACATATGGAGGATTCGTCTAAAATAGCCATAACAATTAATGACCCAAAAACACTTTCTTGTTGTAAATGGTCCTGTAATATATTGAGAAAAGTAAATAAAATCCTGGATTTTGCTCTCGTCAGAAATTGACATCAGATAAAAAAAATCAATATAAATTTTTTTCAAAGAGAGACAGGGAAAGACGCCATAAGAATTGACATTATTTCTGTTAAAGAGAGTGAGAACATTATAAAATAAAGTTCATGTACAAGAGTTATTTTTAATAACTACAATACTTTTTAGAAGTAGGTGAGAAAATTGGTGCAAATAGTTGAGAAGAGAAATGCAGAGGACATTCGGTGAATTAAAAACTGATTTCACATCGCTTTCTCAAATAAGGAAATTCATCAAGACTCAAAATAGTAAAAGTTCATACGGTGTGGACAATATCTCCTATAAGACGCTAAAAAGTTGTGCTCCTATCATATATAATGTGCATAGACACTTATACAATGCTTCATTAATTTTGTGTTTTCTCAGGTTGACTGAAATAGGTATGCCGTAGTTTGGGGGTGTCTACAGATATAAATATGACCGTAACTATTGCACAGTGTCATTTGTTATACAATTTTATAAAATGTTTGAGAAGATAATGTACATCAACTGTGTAGTAATGAGATACTTAGTCTCCCACAGTTATTTTAAATGGGAGATTCTACTAATCCATCTATTTATACATTTACTGAGAGCATTATGAAGTCTCTCAATGATGAAATACCTCCAGCTGGGATCTTCGGTGGCTTATCGAAGGCATTTGATAGTGTCAATCATAATATTGCATTGGGGAAGCTACATTTTTATTGAATACATTGTTTAGCGAATGCCTGGTTTAGTTCTTATTTAAGAAGGACATTGCAGACAATTACCTTATGCTGATCGAATATACAAAGAGGGACACCACATCATCTGTGTCGGGAAAAATTACGATGTGCGTCCCACGAGACTCGATTATTAGCCCAATAACATTCCTGCTTTATTTGAATAATCTGTCATTCTGTTTGAATCAGGGGGCTGAACTGGTCCTGTTTGCAGATAATACAAGCATTATTACGAAGAAGCCGAGAAGACAAGACATCAACAGAGAAAATAGTAAACGACATTACTGTGAAAGTTAGTGAATGATTGTGCGCAAACGTTGAAAAAAAAACGCGATTCATCATATTTTCTCCTGTCGAAAATATATCAACTTCCAATAGCCCAGCATGCCAACATGAAATAATAAACAGGGCAGAAAACTGCCGGTGTATGGGTGTTGACGAAAACTTAAACTGAAAACAACATATAGTAGTAATGCTAACAGGTTTAGGTTCGGCAACTTTTGCCATAGGAATAATGGCGAAATTTGGGGATGTAGAAATCGGTAAGCCAACATTCGTTGCATCATCGTCTTAAGGGACTATACTCTGAAGCAACTCCTCGCTTGGGCAAAAAGTATTCATTGCACAAAAGAAAGTAATCAGAATTATCTGCAGGCTTCACACATGTGCAGCTTGCAGGTATCTCTTTCAGCAGCTTGGAATACTGACATTTATTGGCTGATGAAATTCGTTGACAGCAATGCATCTAAGTTTACTAGAAGAAAAAAAGTTCTGTATTACTCTTTAATGAATCTAACTTCGCCACAGAAAGGGATAAAATGTGCAGCTGTAAAACTCTGTGACAATTTACTCACGGAAATAAAACTTCCGAGATACAGTAGAAAGATTTTTAAACGTAGTTTAAAGAGCTCTACCCTTAACAACTTCTTCTACACCACAAAGTCTTTCTGTAACATAGAGAAATTCTTGAGTAGAGGTAATTAGTCGTTAAAAAATAAAAGCAGCCTTTAAACGGCCAGCACGCGGTCATATAAATATCATTTCTATGTGTTTTATTTAGTTACATTTAAGTGTTCTGTGTCTGTTCTGTTGACACCTTCCACATCACAACCATTATCGTGAATCTGATGTAGGGAACAAGTATGGAGTCGACATAGTAAGATGGCCTGACGTGGATTCGTGACGGAACGGCGCAAAGGAACTCTCATATCTGAATGGGTTCATGATCACGCTGTTAATAAAGTGCCGTCCGGGGTGGACGAGCGGTTCTAGGCACTACAGTCTGGAACCGCGCGACCGCTACGGTCGCAGGTTCGAATCCTGCCACGGGCATGGATGTGTGTGATGTACTTAGGTTAGTTAGGTTTAAGTAGTTCTAAGTTCTAGGGGACTGATGACCTCAGAAGTTAAGTCCCATAGTGCTCAGAGCCAATTGAACCATTTTTTTGTTAATGAAGTAGCCGATTTGTTGGTGTATCAACGCGTTCGGTCCAAATTGTATACAGGGTGGATCACCTAAAACTTGCACTGCAAATACTGCTGAAATGGAAAGTGCTATTTACCTGTGGTTTTCACAGAATGGATTGATAGGCAAGGGCTCGTAATTTTAGCCAGTTAACAGATTGTAATAATACTTAGAAAATGTATTTTTTTGTAAACATACACTTTTTTAAAATGGAACAGTGTTTATTGACATTCATAGACTGAAAGTAGGATAAATTAGAATGTCAGTGGTGTTTGTTGCAGGATTCTAGCGCGGGTAGTTTACGAGTTATCGTATTTTGAAAAGTTCCAGTGAAGTTCCAATGTCGACATTTCTTTAGATTCTGACCAGAAACGAGACAACTGACCATCAAAGGTTAAGTTCAAAATGATCCACCGAAAGCGGCAATATACGCTTCCAGTCTGGTATGAAACGACTGCTGCAAGCGTGCTAGAATTTCAGCAGAGATGTCCGAGCAGTCTGCAATATTACGTCGTTACATATAACCGGATGTACTTGGTATGTCCTGGTAGACAGTGTCTTTCCGCTTTAAACACAAGCAAAAGTCTACGGGCGTCAAATCTGGGGAGTGGGCCAGCAAAAGTACAGGTCCTCTTCGTCCAATACAACTATCTGGAAACAATCCGTGAAAACATGCTGTCGAACTTCGTGCATTACGGGCTGGACAGCCATCGTTTTGGTACCATAGTTCCTCCTAGTCTGCAGAAGAACATCTCCTAGCATCCGAGGAAAATGGCCTGTTAGGAGGCTCCGATATATGTGTACGTTCAACGTTCCGACTATGAATATCTGGCCTATGAGCTCATGGCTCACTACCCCACAACACACTTTTACACTCCATGAACGCTGACGTTCCACTTGACGAAGCCAACGGGGATTATCAACAGGCCAATAGTCCATGTTTCGCCGTTTTACCTGACCACCATTGGTAAATGTGGTTTCATCAATAAACAAGATACACGATACATCTGGAGTATCCTGCCTTAACGCCGTTGTACACTATTCTCATAATCGTCTCCATGCAGCTCTTGGTGGAGAAATGTGTTAAACGCATGGAAATTGGTCCATGGACAACGTGTAGGACACTTGTCTGAATCATGTCACTTCCTCGTGCGATTGCGCGCAACAGTAACAGCAGCAAGAACATTAATTTCCCCCATCTTCTGTCGTCACTTGCTTCTTCCTGTTACGTCGTCTAGGTGGTACGCTACCACTTTGACGTAACTGGCTGAAGGTGATAAATAATTGCTGAGATAGTTGGCATCTATTGGGATATCTTGCCGCATACGCCGTACAAGAATGAACTGCGTTCTTCCTCCATTCTCCATACGACATGAGCATGTCGGATTCTTCTTCATTGGTAAATCCCATGGTCAGCTCATCTGATTTACTGCTTGGATTGTCATACACTAACTGACTCGATCTGTTGTCGAATTTTAGAACATGTTTTTTGCTCGCGTATCATGTGGTATCTGGAAACCCAGGATCTACTCTGTAGGAATCAACATGGATTCCGGAAACAGCGATCGTGTGAGACCCATCTCGCTTTACTTGTTCATGAGACCCAGACAATATTAGATACAGGCGCCCAGGTAGATGTCATTTTCCTTGACTTCCGGAAGGCGTTCGGTACAGTACCGCACTCTCGCCTGATAAACAAAGTAAGAGCCTAGGAATATCAGACCACCTGTGTCGCTGGATTGAAGAATTTTTAGCAAACAGAACACAGCATGTTGTTCTCAATGGAGAGACGTCTACAGACGTTAAAGTAACCTCTGGCGTGCCACAGGGGAGTGTTATGCGACCACTGCTGTTCACAATATATATAAATGACCTAGTAGATTGTGTCGGAAGTTCTATGCGGCTTTTCGCGGATGATGCTGTAGTATACAGAGAAGTTGCAGCATTAGAAAATTGTAACGAAATGCAGGAAGATCTGCAGCGGATAGGCACTTGGTGCAGGGAGTGGCAACTGACCCTTAACATAGACAAATGTAATGTATTGTGAGTACATAGAAAGAAGGATTCTTTATTGTATGATTATACGATAGCGGAACAAACACTGGTAGCAGTTACTTCTGTAAAATATCTTAGAGTATGCGTGCGGAACGATTTGAAGTGGAATGATCATATAAAATTAAATGTTGGTAAAGCGGGTACCAGGTTGAGATTCATTGGAAGAGTCCTTAGAAGATATAGTCCATCAACAAGGGATGTGGCTTACAAAACACTCGTTCGACCTGTACTTGAGTATTGCTCATCAGTGTGGGATCTGTACCAGGTCGGGTTGACGGAGGAGATAGAGAAGATCCAAAGAAGAGCTTGCTGTCCAGGTTTCGAGAGGGTGCGTTTCTGGATAAGGTATCGAATATACTGCTTCCCCTACTTATACCTCCCGAGGAGATGACGAATGTAAAATTAGAGAGATTCGAGCGCGCACGGTGGCTTTCCGGCAGTCGTTCTTCCCGCGAACCATACGCGACTGGAACAGGAAAGGAAGGTAATGACAGTGGCACGTAAAGTGCCCTCCGCCACATACCGTTGGGTGGCTTGCGGAGTATAAATGTAGATGCAGATGTAGACTAGCAAGTCTTAATACACTCAAGGAACACACGAGCACACTGTAAGCAAACATAACAACATCGCACGCAGTATGAACGTCACAAACAAGTGTCGGTGTGGACATTTTTTAAAATTCGATATCTCGTAAACGACTCGCACTAGAATCCTGCAAAAAACACCACTGACATTCTAATTTACCCTACTTTTAGTCTATTAATGTCAGTAAACGTCGTTCCATTTAAAAAAGTGTATGTTTGCATAAAAGATACATTTTCTAAGTCTTATTACAATCTGTTTATTGGCTAAGAACGAACTCCGGATAAACAATTCATTCTGCGAAAGCCGCGCTTCAGTAGCATTGTCCATTTCGAAATATCTGCTGTTCACATTTTAGGTCGTTCATCCTGCGTAAGGAATAGTGTTCCAAATGTTAATCTACAGCTACTGGAGAAGAGTCTGTGACAGCTGCTTTCAAAACTGACCGGAATTGCGGATGTCAATGAATCCAAGTCCATCTTAATCAGTTTTCGAAATAATATTGTGAAAGGAACAGCATACAGTGGACATTTGGAGTCGGATATCTCGTAGAAAGCCATTGCTCACAACGGCACATGTAACTGCATATCTTCGGTGGGGAAAACAACACTGATAGTGGACAGCGGCAACTAGAGGTGTTAGTCACTTCATGGAAGGCGCCGAGTGTACTGACGACTCAGGGGCACGTTTATGCCAACTAGCTCCTCAGATGAGGAGGAGATTGAGGAAATGTATCATGAGATAAAAGAAATTATTCATGTACTTAAGGGAGGCGAAAATTTAATACTGATAGCGGACTGGAATTCGATAGTAGGAAGAGGAAGAGAAGGAAAATAGTAGGTGAATATTGAATAGGGGAAAGGAATGAAAGAAGAAGCCGCCTGGTAGAAGTGTGCACAGAGCATAATTTAGTCATTTGTATCATTTGGTTTAAGAATCGTAAAACAAGGTTGTTTACGTGGAAGAGATCTAGAGACACCGGAAGATTTCAGATTGATTATATAATGGTAAGACAGAGATTTCGGAACCAGATTTTAAATTGTAAGATATTTCCAGGGACAGATGCGGACTCTGACCACGTTGGTTATGAACTGTATATTAAAACTGAAAAAATGCAAAAAACAATAAAACTGAAGGAACTGTAAAAAAGATAAGAAATTAAGGAAATGGGACCTGGATAAATTGAAAGAACCAGAGGTTATTGAGAGTTTCAGAGAGAGCATTAGAGAACAATTGACGTGAAGAGGGGAAAGGAATACAGTAAATACGAATGGGTATCGTTGAGAAATGGAATGGTGAAGGCAGGCCTCGTAGAAATTTTACTGATGAAAGAAAAAAATGTATAGAAATGCAGTAAATGAAGCAGGCGAAAGGGAGAACAAGCGTCTAAGAAATGAGACTGAGAGGAAGTGCAAAATGGCTAAACAGGAGTGACTAGAGGATAAATGTTAGGATTTAGAAGCATATATGACTAGGGGGAAGGTAGATACTGCCTACAGGAAAATTAGGCATTTGGAAAAAAAGAGAACCACCTGTATGAATATCAACAGCTCAGATGGAAAACCAGTCCTAAGCAAAGAAGGGAAAGCTGAAAGGTGAAGGAGTATATAGAGGGTCTATAAGACGGAGACGTACTTGAGGGCAATGTTACGCAAATGGGTGAGGACGTAGATTAAGATGAGATGGGAGTTATGATACTGCGAGAAGAATTTGACAGAGCACACAGTAGAAAGGATATAAAATATTGACTGGCAGTGATAAGAAAAGCCTTTCTGAAGAAAGTAAATTCGTTAACATTGAGTGTATATTTAAGTTTCGGAAGTCTTTTATGAGAATATTTGTATGGAATGTAGCCGTGTATGAAAGTGGAATACGGACGATAAAGAACTTAGAAAAGAAGGGAATAGACGCTTTTGAAATGTGGTGCAACAGAATAATGTAGAAGATATGTTGTGTATATCACGTAACTAATGAGGTGGTACTGAATAGAATTGCGGAGAAAAGAAATTTGCGGAACAACCTGACTAGAAGAAACGATTGGTTGATAGGACACATTCTGAGACATCAAAGGATGACCAACTAGTACTGGAGGGAATGTGGGGGCTAAAAATCATAGAGAGAGTGTGCTAACCTCTTCATCTCAGAGTAGCACTTGCAACCTACGTCCTCAATTATTTGCTTGGCGTATTCTAATATCTGTCTTCCTCTACAGTTTTTGACCTCTACAGCTCCCTCTAGTACCATGGAAGTCATTCCCTCATGTCTTAGCAGATGTCCTATCATCCTATCCCTTCTCCTTATCAGTGTTTTCCACATATTCCTTTCCTCTCTGATTCTGCGTAGAATCTCCTCATTCCTTACCTTATCAGTCCACCTAATTTTCAACATTCGTCTATAGCACCCATCTCAAATGCTTCGATTCTCTTCTCTTCCGGTTTTCCCACAGTCCATGTTTCACTACCATACAATGCTGTACTCCAGACGTACATCCTCAGAAATGTCTTCCTCAAATTAAGGCCGGTATTTGATATTAGTAGACTTCTCTTGGCCAGAAATGTCTTTTTTGCATAGCGAGTCTGCTTTTGATGTCCTCCTTGCTCCGTCCGTCATTGGTTATTTTACTGCCTAGGTAGCAGATTTCCTTAAATTCATTGACTTCGTGACCATCAATCCTGATGTTAAGTTTCTCGCTGTTCTCATTTCTACTACTTCTCATTACCTTCGTCTTTCTCCGATTTACTCTCAAACCATACTGTGTACTCATTAGACTGTTCATTCCGTTCAGCAGATCATTTAATTCTTCTTCACTTTCACTCAGGAAAGCAATGTCATCAGCGAATCGTATCATTGATATCCTTTCACCTTGTATTTTAATTTCACTCCTGAACCTTTCTTTTATTTCCATCATTGCTTCCTCGATGTACAGATTGAAGAGTAGGGGCGAAAGGCTACAGCCTTGTCTTACACCCTTCGTAATAAGAGCACTTCGTTCTTGACCGTCCACTCTTATTATTCCCTCTTGGTTGTTGTACATATTGTATATGACCCATCTCTCCCTATAGCTTACCCCTACTTTTTTCAGAATCTCGAACAGGTTGCACCATTTTATATAGTCGAACGCTTTTTCCAGGTAGACAAATCCTATGAAAGTGTCTTGATTTTTCTTTAGCCTTGCTTCCATTATTAGCCGTAACGTCAGAATTGCCTCTCTCGTCCCTTTACTTTTCCTAAAGCCAAACTGATCGTCACCTAGCGCATTCTCAATTTTCTTTTCCATTCTTCTGTATATTATTCTTGTAAGCAGCTTCGATGCATGAGCTGTTAAGCTGATTGTGCGATAATTCTCGCACTTGACAGCTCTTACCGTCTTCGGAATTGTGTGGATGATGCTTTTCCGAAAGTCAGATGGTATATCGCCAGACTCATATATTCTACAGACCAAGGTGAATAGTCGTTTTGTTACCACTTCCCCCAATTATTTTAGAAATTCTGATGGAATATTATCAATTCCTTCTGCCTTATTTGACCGTAAGTCCTCCAAAGCTCTTTTAAATTCCGATTGTAATACTGGATCCCCTATCTCTTCTAAATCGACTCCTGTTTCTTCTTCTATCACATCAGACAAATCTTCACCCTCATAGAGGCTTTCAATGTATTCTTTCCACCTATCTGCTCTCTCCTCTGCATTTAACAGTGGAATTCCCGTTGCACTCTTAATGTTACCACCGTTGCTTTTAATGTCACCAAAGATTGTTTTGACTTTCCTGTATGCTGAGTCTGTCCTTCCGACAATCATATCTTTTTCGATGTCTTCACATTTTTCCTGCAGCCATTTCGTCTTAGCTTCCCTGCACTTCCTATTTATTTCATTCCCCAGCGACTTGTATTTCTGTATTCCTGATTTTCCCGAAACATGTTTGTACTTCCTCCTTTCATCAATCAACTGAAGTATTTCTTCTGTTACCCATGGTTTCTTCGCAGCTACCTTCTTTGTACCTATGTTTTCCTTCCCAACTTCTGTGATGACCCTTTTTAGAGATGTCCATTCCTCTTCAACTGTACTGCCTACTGCGCTATTCCTTATTGCTGTATCTATAGCGTTAGAGAACTTCAAACGTATCTCGTCATTCCTTAGTGCTTCCGTATCCCACTTCTTTGCGTATTGATTCTTCCTGACTAATGTCTTGAACTTCAGCCTACTCTTCATCACTACTATATTGTGATCTGAGTCTATATCTGCTCCTGGGTACGCCTTACAGTCCAGTATCTGATTTCGGAATCTCTGTCTGACCATGATGTAATCTAATAGAAATCTTCCCGTATCTCCCGGCCTTTTCCAAGTATACCTCCTCCTCTTGTGATTCTTGAACAGGGTATTCGCTATTACTAGCTGAAACTTGTTACAGAACTCAATTAGTCTTTCTCCTCTTTCATTCCTTGTCCCAAGCCCATATTCTCCTGTAACCTTTTCTTCTACTCCTTCCCCTACAACTGCATTCCAGTCGCCCATGACTATTAGATTTTCGTCCCCCTTTACATACTGCGTTACCCTTTCAATATCCTCATACACTTTCTCTATCTGTTCATCTTCAGCTTGCGACGTCGGCATGTATACCTGAACTATCGTTGTCGGTGTTGGTCTGCTGTCGATTCTGATTAGAACAACCCGGTCACTGAACTGTTCACAGTAACACACCCTCTGCCCTACCTTCCTATTCATAACGAATCCTACACCTGTTATACCATTTTCTGCTGCTGTTGATATTACCCGATACTCATCTGACCAGAAATCCTTGTCTTCCTTCCACTTCACTTCACTGACCCCTACTATATCTAGATTGAGCCTTTCCCTTTTCAGATTTTCTAGTTTCCCTACCACGTTCAAGCTTCTGACATTCCACGCCCCGACTCGTAGAACCTTATCCTTTCGTAGATTATTCAATCTTTTTCTCATGGTAACCTCCCCCTTGGCAGTCCCCTCCCGGAGATCCGAATGGGGGACTATTTCGGAATCTTTTGCCAATGGAGAGATCATCATGACACTTCTTCAATTACAGGCCACATGTCCTGTGGATACACGTTATCTGTCTTTAATGCAGTGGTTTCCATTGTCTTCTGCATCCTCATGTCGTTGATCATTGCTGATTCTTCCGCCTTTAGGGGCAATTTCCCGCCCCTAGGACAAGAGAGTGCCCTGAACCTCTATCCGCTTCTCCGCCCTCTTTGACAAGGCCGTTGGCAGAATGAGGCTGACTTCTTATGCCGGAAGTCTTTATTTGGAAATGAAAAGGCTTGCACAGGATAGAATAGCATGGAAAGTTGCATCAAACCAGTCTTCGGATTGAAGACCACACCAACAACATCATGATGGAACCACGGCTCATCCATAGAAATCAACTGAAGCGCAAAAGCACAAAAAGAGCTGTATTAGCTTTAAAACGATTCGAATGTCGATGAGAACTTCGTTTTTGCATGTGCTGAGTGACGATCCAGAAATGCGAATTACTCTGTCTGATCGAATGTATCCCGCCACTCCTATGATATTCGAAGCTGACCACTAGATGCCACTTGAGGCGGACCCGAGAACATAAAATGTGGCAGGCAGTATTGTGTGTTCAGTAGAGAAGCAGTGACAGAATGGATCGGTCATCAAAGCTGAGTGACTTCAGATGTGGACTAGTTATTGGATGTCACCTGATTAATTCAGCCGTCAGGGACATTTCAATTCTTCTAAAGTTGCCCACCAGGCAGGCAGGCCTCAGTTAATGACGGACAGGATGGTGGTAAAAATCGTGCGAAATCAGCGAAAGGAACCTGCCGTGAGTTCCAAAGTGCTACCAGTTGTCCAGCTAGCACAATGATTGTGCGTAGGAATTTAAAAAGAATGGAGTACAATGACCGAGCAGCACCTCATTAGGCACATGTTTCTCGACCACATTCTACAGCATTTTTTACTTTGCACTGTAGAGGAACAATTCTGAGAGATTGATTCTAGCGGCACCACAATTCATCCTGCCACAAAGCAGCATCTGTGAAGCAATGGTTTCAGGAGAATAACATTCCTGAAATTGATTGACCTGCCCAGAGTCCCGAGCGGAACCCAATGGAACACCTCTGGGATGAGTTAGAATGTCAACTGCTCTCCAGACCCTAGCGTTCATCATCACTATCTCTCTAATTTGGGCTCTTGAGGAAGAATGGGCTGTTGTTCCTCCACAGACATTCAGACACCTCACTGAAAGTGTCGCCAGCAGAACTCGACCCGTCATAAAGGCGAAGAGTGGGGACACCCTACATTAATGTCCGCTAAAACGTATGTGGGTACTTTTTCTGAGACGGTGTATATCTTACCCATGCTTTCTGAAAGGCAATTCTTGGATTTAAATGTAGTATACACTTCTTTATGATATGCTTAGGGAGTCGGGCATTTGACACACTATTAGTCACCGTACTATAGCGTGCACTTTCTCGATGTTGCCGCGTGTGGCTTCTGTTTTAAGAAACTACTCACACAGCTTACCTTACTGCGCAACACGTATCAACAAAACAAAACCAAAATACCATTGATATCAACGCTACGCTACGCTGTGCACATCAAACTATTGCCTTCCATTTAGCACAACTTTGCTGAAGAACATCTTCTGCAGAAATTATGAGGGAAGTGACGCAAGCAAGGATGCAGGCTATTGGTGAGAGAGCTCTGTGTGAGAAGCGACCAGTTCCGCAATACATATTAACTCTCTTGCGTAACAGTCACGTCTCACAGCGAAGAAAATATTTTTAGCTTATCACCGGAAACATAAAGTACGTACGATATAAATTTGCAATGACAATGTGATAAATTACGGCCTTCGTTGCACCAGAGTTCTGAAAAGCTCGTGGTGACCACGGACGCGCACCGAGAACGGAGACCTGGAGGGATAATTACAGAGCGGCGATGTTCCACGGTGGTCGTCAGCGTAAAGAGGAATAACTCGGCTAATGATAGAGCGTGGTCTGCCACGTTCCTGACTCGGTGCTCAAAGGATGTTTCACTTCCACTAAGGGTTTAAACAGAGCTGGCTCTCCAGCCGAGTAAATATCCATTGCTGTACTCAAATAAATTATGATTGACAAGTGAAAGTAACTTTATATCAATCTGCGAAGTAGCCGATGCGTATACGAACACACTTTTGTGGGGAAATACAAAGTGACAGGGACCGGCAACGTGTTCACAATACCACCCCTCTTCAGGCACATTTGTCCATCTCTAGAATGAAATTCAGAGACGTCCATACCCTACCAACAACGGGTACATTTTTAGGTACTAATGTGATTTGGCCAGTTATTTGTAGACGTCGGAGAGGCTGTTCGTCGTATGTCCTGTGGAAACAGCTATCTTTAACGCTGTCATTATTGAAATGATAATTAAATCGACACCCTAGCTGCAAACAGGCGTTGTTAACATCATTGGGGACATGTTGAAAATGTGTGCGCCGACCGAGACTCGAACCCGGGATCTCGTGCTTATATGGCAGACGCTCTATCCATCTGAGCCACCGAGGGCACAGAGGACCGTGCGCCTGCTGGTACTTATCCCTTGCACGCTCCCCGTGAGACTCACATTCACAACATGTCCACACCACTACATTCCTATTGCGCCTAACATATGTTTGCCCATCACACTCATTGTCTGTTCTTTCTGGAACAGATACTATCTTCATATATAGTTAAAATATGGCTACCCGGCCATTGACCTTCTTGTACGAACGCACACACTATTCCCCAACTCGTACGGGACTTTGTAGATTAATTTGCCACGATTAATGAGTGTGATGGGCAAACATCTATTAGGCGCACTACGAAGGCAGTGGTGTGGACATGTTGGGAATGTAGGTCTCACGGGGAGCGTGCAAGGGATAAGTCCCTGCATGCGCACTGTCCTCTGTGCCCTCGGTAGCTCAGCGTGTTCGGTCACAGAGCTGGTTGGCCTCTGTAATAAAAAACTGAGTGAAAGGATCAATAATGAACTTGAACGGATGTCATGTGTCTGCAACGGCCAAGCACAACGATCAACAACGAAAAAAAAGGAAAGAAAGAAAGAGGTGGATAGAGCGTTTGCCATGTTAGAAGGAGATCCAGGGTTCAAGTCCCAGTCAGGGCACACATTTTCAACATGTCCCCAATGATGTTAACAACGCCTATTTGCAGTTAGGGTGTCGATTTAATTATCATTTCGTTCTAGAGAAGCTGCGCGGTCATCAATGGTATCTGTTCCTTCGGGGACAGAAATTACCTTCATATTTAGCTGTCATTATTACTTCTGATCGCATTGCCATTCAACACACTTTGTGTAGTGACACGACAATGGAAGCAGAATGTATCACATCACAAACGCTGGTTGAAGCTTTTTCCCTCGACATCTTCTTTTTACTACAGAGAGAATTTGAGTCGTCTTAAGTGAGTGACATGACTGTACTTCTTAGTAATGAATAGAGAATAAGACGATACAGTTCATAAATGAGTACTTTACGTCTTTTCATAGCGCTATTATAATAGCGAACCATTAAAATACTTTAAAAAGTTCAAAAAAACTGCTCAATCAAACAAGACTTATTTAAAGACCAGTACAAGTCAAGATCCGACTTACTGCTTATTATGGCAGAAATTAATACTGCAGACGATAAGATTAAAACTGTATGCGGTATTGAGAAACGGGAGACAGGAAAACCAGTCAGTGGACAAGATACTATCACAAATAAATTAAATTCCAATTTTGTGACCGATAAATCACAAATTGGGAGCAGTTTTGAAATAAAGTTTCTAAGAATAGCAGCAAAAATAGGATTAAAATTTTGAAGAAGCAAGAGAATATATTAAAATTGTCACTCCACGGAACTTTAAGCAACTAGACGCAGCACTAACATCCTTCACTGAAAATAAAAAACGGTAAAAGTTCCAAAAAGCAAAGGCTGCTATGGTATTTATGAAATTTCAGAAAGAATTCTAACTTAATGAGTGGTCTTCTTAGCGATAATAGTAATGCGTCATTGGCACAGGGAATTTTTACATGGAGATTAAAATATCTTTATACGAAATGTGACAAGAAATAATTAAATAACTATCATAATACTTCATTGCTGAAATATTTACATTTAAGTAGAAACAGTTTACTTAGCGCATTGCTGTTTAGATTCCGCAAAGTTTGCTCCACTGTGGACGTTATTTACATATTTACTCAGAAAATATTACAATCATTACATAATAAAACGTCGCCAGTTGTTTTTTTTTTGTGATCTTCCTAAACCGTTTGATTGCGTAAATCATGTTATTCTCTTAGTTTTATGGAATATATACGTTACACAACTGTTCTGGACCATATTGAACAAACGCAATTGAAATCGTCGTGCTGTATAATTCAAAAAATTTTGGAAGGACAGAAATTTTAGTGTCCGGGGAGAAATCACTAAGAGGATTCCATAGAGTCCAATTTTGGATGAACTCCTATTCCTCATATATCAAATCGACCTTTCACCTATCATTCATCAGTCCCCTAGACTTAAAACTACTTACACCTAACTAACCTAAGGACATCACACACATCCATGCCCGAGCCAGGATACGAATCTGCGACAGTAGCAGCAGCGCCGTTCCGGACAGAAGAGCCTAGAACCGCTCGGCCACAACGGCCGACCGAAAAATAAAAGAACGACCTCTTCAAAAGTCGCTGCAGATTTGAATGTCGCACTAAAGAACCCTGCCAGCACCAAAACAACACGAAGGGAGCTCCAGAATTATAGGTGAGCTGTAATTCCAAAACCACTCCTCAGTGAAACAAATGACCGTAACAGGAAAACATGGTCCGAAGCCGCAAAATCTACACTATACAGCAATGGAAGTAGGTCATTTGGTTGAATGTGGCTTGTTTCGCATTGTTTTTAACATATGATCGAGTTTACGTCACAAGAGCGAAACGTGGCGGGTTTAGGCTGTGATGTGGGAAGCCATTTCGTTGTGTCCCATAAGCCCCATGGTTACTCTGCAAGGTCGCATTATGCCAAGGATGATGTGACCATTTTGGCTGGACAGGGTCACCCCTTAGTACAATGTTTGTTCGCCAATGTTGATACTGTCTTCAAAGACGACAGCGCCCCTGCTCACTCAGCTCCCATCGTCCAGGACTGGTTTTGTGAACTCGAGGATGAATTTTTGCTGCATCTTCCTTGGCCACCAATGCCACTAGATCTAGTTGATTGGTTGGTTGATTTGGGGGACGGGCCAAACAGCAAGGTCATCAGTCCCATCGGATTAGGGAAGTGTGGGGAAGCAAGTTAGCCCTCTCCTTTCAAAGGAAGCATCCCGGCCTTGCCTGAAGCGATTTAGGGAAATCACGGAAAACCTAAATCAGGATGGCCGGACGCGGGTTTGAACAGTCGTCCTCCAGAAAGTGAGTCCAGTATGCGCCACGTCGCTCGGTTACAAGCTACGAGCGGTAAACAAAGTAGTGACAGATGTACAATTTTTCCCCTGAAAACCGGATAATGTAATAAGTTATTTGCGTCATCGCTCTCATTGTATGTAAAATTTTCTCACACTTCCGTGGCTAAGTTCTCACAAGATCTTTTTCAGTGAAGAGGACAGATTCTTTAGTGAAAAAGGCTTGCAGTATAATCTGACCGAAGCTTTTCGATAAGTGACTCAGCTGATTCCGTTTGCTGAACTGGATCACTGTGATAGCTCGTACCAGGAACATCGCAGACATTTGTCACATAGCTATTTTCGAATTCATCACCAAACAGTCTAATTCTAATAGGTATGGAACTTGGATGGAGGTTCAAACAGCACATGAACCATTACTCTCAGAGTGCCATTCATGTACAGGGTGTTTCAAAAAGAATTACGTATTACAAAGTAGTATTTTGTCCAAACTATCGATCGTTACGAGACGGCTCGGCTATTGGAGAAACGAATACATAGTCCAGTTTATATTAATAGCCGTTATATGTCAGTTGTCCTCTATTTTTCTTGGTAATGGTCATAAGTTTAAAACGGCCACTCCGCAGCAGAAATCATTTTGTGTTCTCGAGTTTGCGAAGTGCAATTCTGTGATTACAGTGCAAAGACGTTTCTGGTTTAGGTACCAAATTGATCCTTCGAATGGGTGGAACATTCGCAGATTGTATAGAAAGTTTCTAGATACAGGATGTGTATATAAAGGAAATATCCCGATCGTTTGTTTACGGTCCATTCTTCTTTGATGGAAACACGGTTAACTGTCAGCAGTATCTCGCTATGTTATAAAACTGGTTGTTTCCGAGGCTGCACGATGACAACTTGATTTTTCAACCAGACCCCCCCCCCCCCCCCCCCCCACACACCACTGGAGTCGCCAAGTGCGTGAAAATATCTGAATGAAACTCTACCGAACCTTTAGATTGGGCGTCAAGGAACTGACGACTTAGCATGGCTCAACTGGGCTCCACGGTCTCCGGATTTGACATCCTCTGACTTCTTCCTGTGGGGTTTCGTTAAAGACAACGTTTATGTACCACCACTCCCACAAAACCTGGAAGAGTTGAAGAACCGGATCCGTATTTCCACAACATCAGTGACGAAGGACATGCTTGCCCCAGTATGAGACGATTTTGAGTATCGATATGGTATTGTTCGTGTCGCTGATGGAGGACATGTTGAACATCTGTAATCTTAACTTGAGAGGTTCGTAAATATGTCTGTAAAGTTTCATATTCGTATGTCTTCAAGTTTAATAAATATACGCATTCAAAATACGTGTATTCTTTTTGAAACAACCTGTATATTCAAAAACAGTGTTTTCGTAATGGTAGTGGAGAGTACAATATGCAGTTACTAATAACTCAAAATGAAATTTAAGACTTTGTAGGCTTTATAAGCCTAACCGTAATGTCCGGCCAAATACTAAAAGCACCTTTTGAAGATACATAACAATAGCTTTGACCTTTGCAGTGGAGGGGGATCTTCCGTACACCGTTAAAACCCAACTGGCAAACCGTACGGTACACTGGACTCGCATTGGGAGGACGATGGTTCAAACCCGCGTCTGCCCATCCTGATTTAGGTTTTCCTTGATTTCCCTAAATCGCTTCAGGCAAATGCCAGGATGGTTCCTTTGAAAGGGCACGGCCGACTTCTTTCCCCATGCTTTCCTAATCCGATGGGACCGGTGATCTCGCTGTTTAATCCCCCAAATCAACCAACCAACCATACCGTACGGTACTCACGACTGGTTTACAGCCCGTTGCTCTAGTCTGATACAAACAAGCACAAAAATCGTTCATTTTTGTGCTTCGCATTAGCCCAAAATCCTCGCTTATATCAGGATGATCAGTAGTTTTGCACTAACTAATCCTTTATTGGTAGCTTCAAATGTTCGCAGTCATTCGGGAGCCCACGTGATTTCTTAGTGGGGATTCTATGTTAAGCGCTTGATTAGCGACGAAGCTCTGGTAAAAAGCTTCTTAGACCAACGAATGGCCTTAATTATTGCTTTGTACGTGCCTAGAGAAAATGTGCTACTGCACGTATTTTACTTTTGTACTATGGAATGATGTGCCCCAAAAATTTCAAACTCTTGAGACCAAAAATTTTGACTTATCGAGATTTGTCATCGCTCCGGATTATCTAATAACTTATGAAATCTTTTGTAATAATGTAAGTAGGCTGTTTATGTTTTCTTTATGTAAGTAGGCTGTTTAGGTTTTTTTATTGGTAACGCTACCTCTGTATGAAAATCACTGGCTGTGCTGTGTGCAGTCTGTGACTGCTTTGCATTGTTGTAATACTCGCCATTGTAGTGTTAGGCAGCTGGCTGTGAACAGCGCGTAGCGTTGCGCAGTTGGAGGTGAGCCGCCAGCAGTGGTGGATGTGGGGAGAGAGATGGCGGAGATTTGTAATTTGTCATGAACTGCTATATTTATATATGATGATATCAAGGTAAATACATTGTTTGTTCTCTACCAATATCTTTCATTTGCTAACTATCCCTATCAGTAGTTAGTGCGTTCCATAGTTTGAATCTTTTATTTAGCTGGCAGTAGTGGCGCTCGCTGTATTGCAGTAGCTTGAGCAGCGAAGATTTTTGTGAGGTAAGTGATTTGTGAAAGGTATAGTTTAATGTTAGTCAGGGCCATTCTTTTGTAGGGATTTTTGAAAGTCAGATTGCGTTGCGCTAAAAAATATTGTGTGTCAAGTTAAGCACAGTCTTGTATAATTGTTCTAAGGGGACGTTTCATAATAACTTCAAATACTCTTCATGCATGTGATCCTTCTAGCAGGTTATCCATTTAAACTAACTCTCTCAAGGAGCCAGAGACTCCTCGTTTTAAATCAAAGGGTAATACTCGGACATTATAGATTCAACCGACAGGAGTGAACTCATTGAATATCTGTGGCTTCTAGCCATTTATTAGCCACGGAAATTTACTAACATGATGATCGTAAATAAATACTTCGTGGCTGTCGAGCCGATACTAACTGACGCTAAACCTTTTTAATCTAGTGTCTACCAGACAGAAGCACCGCCTCACAATCAAGATTACTGATTACAAAGGTCGGACTGTTATATGAGCTGTCAAAAGTCTGAGACACTTCGCAGTCTAGCATTTCTTTGCTCAACGAGAGAAGGACTTCTGCACAAATAGGAAAAAAGTCGAAGTATTCGCATCTGGAACGAAATCGAATTCGTGTCGGGGCGAGTAGGACTTACGGCAATAGAAGTCAGTCTTACAGCGACTACAGCCGAGTGAGGTAACGTAGTAATTAAGGCACTGAATTCGTATGAGGTACGTGAGTGGCTCAGATCCATTCCCGATCGCCCAGACTAAAGTTTTCTGTAATTTCTAAGTCACTCAAATCATATTCCACAACGCACTATGCAGTGTTTGCGGACTAAGAGTGTAGATGTTAATGTCTAGTTTGAAAGGGACACGGGCGATTTCCATCTACAATTTTATTCTATCCGAGGTTGTGTTCCGTCTCTAACAACAACGTCCTCTATGAGACGTCAAAACCTAATTTTCCTTCATACTGATTACATCTATAACGAAAGTCTCAGAGTTGTGTGATGAATATGTCCTATTTGTGGAAATTATTACTCAATTTTCAAAACAGCTGCCGTATTAAAACTGAACACCAGAAAGGCAGTGTCAAAAAACGTCAAACTAGCATGAACTGTAGTGCAATGTAACGTTCTTCCTGCTTTTGGAATGTTTTTTATTTTCTAAATTTCACGTTTACTAGAACTCTGCAGATAGCACAAATGATTTGCTGCATTAAGCAGCACTACAGAATACGATGGGAGCGAGTAGGAAACTGGTTCCCATGCATTTAGTGATGAGCGAGCGAATCGTAGAAGTGGGGAGAAGTTCACGAACCTTCACGTCTAGCTTTGCAGTCAACACGTAGGGAAGCTGCAAGTGTTCTGGCGCAAAACTCAGAATTTTATTTACTAAATATTAGTTACTGAAGTCCACTTTTGACATAGCAAATACTAGCGTGACCCTATGGGTCATCAGAGCTTTAATACCATAATACCGCACTGCAGTAAACCAAGTAGTTCAGTAGACAAATGAATATTACTAAACTGCCACAGATGCAACAAGAGCTATGAAGATTTACGATGTAAGGTAAAGATTCTAGCCGCACGCCAATCTCGCCAGCCGGCGTTTGCATGTACTCTGAGCCCGTTCTTATGTGATAATCGGTCGTACCACGCTCCCGAACTTTATTAGCTTTGTGAGAGGAATCGTTTGAAAATATTAAATTGTTTTTTTTTTACGATATTTGCTAATAAAGGCCTCGTAATGGCATCCCGGGGTTTATGACAAGAAAATTAGGTATCTGCACGTCCATTTATAATCACAAGTAGCCTGCCTGTATCTTCTGAAAACCCAATGCACTACAAGAGCTGCTTCGAAGGGACAACTTGTACAAGAGATTCACAGGAAATAGACAGGAAGAAATCCTATACGCCGACTCATTAAGATAATCCATGAAAGGGTTTACTTAACTAGCACGTTTCAGGTTAGAAGGCATGGCCAGTTATATTGTACGTCACCTCTGCCACTTCCTACGTAAGCGTGGCTGAACTGACAAACTTTAATATCGGTTGGGTTCAGCTAGGAAATTTTTCAGCATCCTTGGAATACAAATGGTTAGCATTTCAGCACAGCCGAAGGAGCTGGCTAGGAGTAACGCCTGTACGCGATGTGATTCTTATTAACATTTAAAAAATCCCTAAGCGAAGTAGATGACACTAAGCCAACTAATTTAATATGAGACATGTGCGGCCCCAAATGTTGGGAATGACGAGTGTTGAACATTTGACGTCGCCAAAAAACGTACCTCGCCCCACATGCAGCGATTGGGCTTGCCACATTTGCAGCATGCTTGGTTTCCTCCTACAGGTTCATACTGTTCCTCAAACGTCATGCCCTCTCCATCCACAGTAATTGGTAATATTGTGTCGGATCCACTTCTATTTCTGACTCACCTTGTAGTGGATATAATACAGCGTTGCACGCAATGGTTCCGTATTCGAATCGAGAGCTTGCTGATATGGTGTTTGCTTACGGAAAGGCAAATGGCAACGTGCGGCAGGCAGCAAAGTTGCATGAGGAGACCTACCCCGTCGACAACAACCACGGCACTCAGTGTTTGCAACAATGTCTCGCCGTTTGTCTGAGGCAGGGTCGTATCAGGAAGCAGGAAATCATGAAGGACGTACCCGAAAAGTTCGGACACCAGACTTTAAGGAAAATATGATTAACACTATGGAAGGCGACCGCTGTGTCAGTACCAGGCAGTTGGCCCGCCAGTACAGAGTAAGTCAGACCACAGTGTGGTACACTCTCCAAGACAATTGTTACTCCCAGTATCATTTATCATTTACAGCTTGTGCAGGGCTTACTAGCGACAGACTTTCCACAGTGGGAGCAGTTCTGTCTCTGGTTTCTTCACCAGGCATCCACGATTCCGGGATTTGTGTCATCCATCCCATTCGCAGATGAGGCCACCTTTACGCTGAGTGGTATCTACACCTTTCATAACAGTCATCTGTGGGATAGTATGCATAACCCCCATGGTATGATGACGGCAAATCATCACCATCGTGCAGCCGGAATGTGTGGGCCCTTCCACGTCGCCTAACAGGCTGGAACTATCGACGTTTCTTGAGGTGACGTGCTCCAGCCCACTTCGCCGTTAACGTCCGGTCGCATCTCAATCGTGTCTTCCCTGGTCGATGGATCGGATGACGTGCTTCAGTTGCATGCCCTGGTTACGGGGCCATCTCAGAAGTATCGTGTATGCAGAGGACATTCCGGATGTGGAGACACTGGAGCAGCGTATTCGTGCTGCCTTCGACACTGTTCTGATGCAGCCTGATCGATGTGAATGTGTGAGACAGAACATGCTATGGCGCGTACACGCATGTGTTGACGCACATGGAATCCATTTTCAACGCATTCTGTAACTATGGCGTATTAGATCAAATGGTTCAAATAGCTCTGAGCACTATGGGACTTAACATCTGAGGTTATCAGTCCCCTAGAACATAAAACTACTTAAACCTAACTGACCTAAGGACAGCACACACATCCATGCCCGAGGTAGGATTCGAACCTGCGACCGTAGCAGTCGCGCGGCTCCGGACTGAAGCGCCTAGAACCGCTTGGCCACCGCGGCCGGCGCGTATTAGATCGCAGGCTTTTTAACTGATTGAATAAATGGTCTCTAGCGTGGAAACCATACACTCACGGACATAAGTTCATTAGGCCGTTTTTGTCCCATATCCACTCATCGATCAATTCCCAGAGTTTGTACTCGGTGGAAAAAACTCACCCTGTTTATGTAATACTAAGAACTATGACGTGCGCAAGTACTAACGGTGCACGTGTTATCAATTTTATGACAACTACGATACACATTGGTGCAGAGACTTGCAACTGGAGTTAATGCTAACCCTCAGTTTAATAATATTTCATCTGATCACATAATCTGTTGTGATTTCTAATGCGCTGCATCCTGACAACGATTATTTCCCCATGTACCGCTAGACAGAGGTATCTCAATTTCTTTGTCTAAGTGTATCTTAATTCTTATCTTTCAGTTTAACCAAACATATAACAAGCAATAACTCAAAATACTCTCTTGTGGGTTAGCACTTTCTTCCGCAGACCCCGTGAATTTTTTATCTAGTAAGTTGTATTCATCCTAGCTCATTTTATGGTCTGATCTGAGTTCTCTATAATTTTAGAGTCATTGTTAATGCTCTGAATGGATGGCACTTCCGTTTAATAGAATACTTGATAATGGTCTAAGATCGAATGTGTGCAATCGCTCAACGAATAAAGAAAACAATTTGATTGTTACGTGAACGTGACGCTGATATCCCATAGACTGTCCCCATTAGGACTGACGACGAGATTATTTCATTTTATGACTATAATTTCACTAAAAAGTAATTTTATATCAATGACATACACGGCCAATTTTTTAATTACATTTCCTTGCATTCAGACTTTATTAAGACTGTGTATTACCATTTCGGTAATCAGTTGCACACTTTTCCACATCGTTTCGGTCAATTCATTTCCGAATAGACGAATTTCCGATAAGTTACGTACATTTTATCTCGGTCGAGTATAACGTGTACCACAGGAAGTGGAAGGGTTACAAACCATATAAAATTACACCACTGGCCATTAAAATTGCTACACCGAGAAGAAATGCAGATGATAAACGGGTATTAATAGACAAATATATTATACTAGAACTGACATGTGATTACATTTTCACGCAGATGATGATGTGTGTAAGATCTTATGAGACTTAACTGCTAAGATCATCAGTCCCTAAGCTTACACACTACTTAACCTAAATTATCCTAAGGACAAACACACACACACACACACACATGCTCGAGGGAGGACTCGAACCTTCGCCGGGATCAGCCGCACAGTCCATGACTGCAGCGCCTTAGATCGCTCGGCTAATCCCGCGCGGCATTTTCACGCAATTTGGGTGCATAGGTCCTGAGAAATCAGTACCCAGAACAACCAGCTCTGACCATAATAACGGCCTTCATACGCCTGGGCATTTGAGTCAAACAGAGCTTGGATGGCGTGTACAGGTACAGTTGCCCATGCAGCTTCAACGCGATACCACAGTTCATCAAGAGTAGTGACCGGCGTATTGTGACGAGCCAGTTGCTCGGCCACCTTTGACCAGACGTTTTCAATTGGTGACAGATCTGGAGAATGTGCTGGCCAGGGCAGCAGTCGAACATTTTCTGTATACAGAAAGACCCGTACAGGACCAGCAACATGCGGTCGTGCATTATCTTGCTGAAATGTAGGGTTTCGCAGGGATCGAATGAAGGGTAGAGCCACGGGTCGTAGCACATGTGAAATGTAACGTCCACTGTTCAAAGTACCGTCAATGCGAACAAGAGGTGACCGAGACGTGTAACCAATGGCACCCCATTCCGTCACACCGGGCGATGACGAATACACGCTTCCAATGT
Organism: Schistocerca piceifrons; assembly: GCF_021461385.2. Lineage (NCBI taxonomy): Eukaryota > Metazoa > Arthropoda > Insecta > Orthoptera > Acrididae > Schistocerca > Schistocerca piceifrons. Next base: position 382,695,345 of record NC_060142.1, read on the forward strand.
GCGTTCACAGCGATGTCGCCAAACACGGATGTGACCATCTTGATGCTGTAAACAGAACCTGGATTCATCCGAAAAAAATGACGTTTTGCCATTCGTGCACCCACGTTCGTTGTTGAGTACACCATCGCAGGCGCTCCTGTCTGTTATGTAGCGTCAAGGGTAACCGCAGCCATGGTCTTTGAGCTGATAGTCCAGGCTGCTGCAAACGTCGTCGAACTGTTCGTGCAGATGATTGTTGTCTTGCAAACGTCACCATCTGTTGACTCAGGGATCGAGACGTGGCTGCACGATCCGTTACAGCCATGCGGATAAGGTGCCTGTCATCTCGACTGCTAGTGATACGAGGCCGCTGGGATCCTGAACCCACCGACTCCATATTCTGCTAACAGTCATTGGATCTCGACCAACGCGAGCAGCAATGTCGCGACACGATAAACCACAATCCCGATAGACTACAATTTGACCTTTATCAAAGTGGGAAACGTGATGGTACGCATTTCTCCTCCTTACACGAGGCATCACAACAACGTTTCACCGGGCAACGCTGGTCAACTGCTGTTTGTGTATGAGCAATCGGCTGGAAACTTTCCTCATGCCAGCACGTTGTAGGTGTCGCCACCGGCGCTAACCTTGTGCGAATGGTCTGAAAAGCTAATCATCTGCATATCACAGCATCCTCTTCCTGTCGGTTAAATTTCGCGTCTGTAGCACGTCATCTTCGTGGTGTATCAATTATAATGGCCAGTGGTGTATTACTAACAGCATTATATTCTCATCGCCCCACACTGCCGTTACAGAACCGAATAATGAGCTAGGAGTTTGTTGAGGTTCACCTGCAAGTTCTTCTTCAAAATTATTATGAAAAAGTTGATACTCAATATCACCGACAACTTGAAGAGCTTTGTGACAACACAGCAGCCTCACAACCGTGTGTGGATGTGGAGGTGAGTCATATCAAAAATGAAATGAAGAAGTCCACATGCGACACCAGGGTAAACCGTACAAGGTTTTATTTGTCGCTTACGAGAGCAGATTGATCCATGAATTGCCTGGAGGAGAAACGATTCCATTACTGTTGGAAAACAGCAAAGTTGTTATAGTAAAAAATGTGGGAAGCAAAGATTAAAAGTTCATGAAACAGAACTAGTGTACTGAATAATGTACTGGAGAAAGTGATGGAAGAAAGCATTGATCGATAAATACAAATTCCACAAAATACTGACAGGTTTAGAAAGCTCAATTTGTGTTAGCAGCTGTGTATTATACATAGTACGCAACTGATGAGAATAAAATTAGCGTTCTCTACAGATGGGAAATTTATAAAAGGTGTAATGAGAGGCATAAACTAAAAATCAACCGTTGCAGATAGCACTGACTCATTTCAGACAAGCAGGTGTATCGAACTGCCAGCCACAAGAATCACTTCCGTCACCTCAGACATGATTTCTGATCTGTATCAAGATGGGTACTATACAACTTCTGCCGTTACTGCCTTACTTATTTATTCTTCTTGCATTCAATCACCCCCGTTAATTTTTTACCTTTCTTACTTGTCATTAGTATCGGTTCGAATGTTTTCATAAACAACTGCAAAAAGAAATACAACAATATTTTGCCGGAAAACCAATGGAAACCTCAGCCACAGCGTGTAAAGGAAACCTAGACACACAGATCGTTATCTGCGCGCTCCCAGCCACCACCATCCGGCACAAAAACGTGGCGTCCTGAACAGTCTCGTTCGCCGTTCTAAATCCGTATCAGACGCTGAAAATCTGCCACTATGACTAAGCCATCCCCGAAAAGCCTTCCGGGAAAATGGCTACAATTACCGCCAGTTATCACAAGCTATTTCTGGTGAGACACGCGGGAAAAACACCATCGATCTGTGGCACAGTATCGGGAAAGATTACAACATCTCATCAGTGTTCAGGCCTCCAGCAAAAATACGACATCTCATGAGCCCTGTGAAGGACGATCTAGGACTTAGAAAGTTTGGAGTGTACAAAATACCACGTCAGCGTTGTTGCAGTACGTACTGTGGAGCAACACCGGCCGGAACACAGGAGTGCTTACGCCTACGCTATCCTAAACTCAGCCGTGACCGAACACTCTTTAGAAAATTGGCACCCAATTCTATTCGTCGAAACATGTGTCATTATGAGGACGAAGGGATTTTGGAATAGTGTCATAAAGAGAAGAGGTGGAAATAAAAATACCTGGAAACAGCAACAGCAAGGACGGCGGTTTACAGCTCAGCACAGCCTGAGACACGGGCATCGGAAGGATGAAGCGGGGGCAACGGATGAGGGACGTAAACGTTACCACAGTTGGCGAGGAAGGGGCGCCAGTGACGTCACAGCCAGCCGCGCGGCTATACAACACGCACGGCAGTCATTTACCACGTGTCAATCACTAAGGATATTTCGGTCGATACCCCGTAGGATTTTAACCACCTGACTTGGCTGAAAGCCCGAGAAGAATTTCTTAACAATATTTTTCGTTGAATTAATATTACGATAATCATCGCGTAAGTTCCTGAATGTGCTCTCTATGTTATCGGGCGCCGGGAAGGTTCAACGCCCGTCAGAGGAGATGGAAGGTGGACTTATACGGCCGTTAGGTTCAGTTTTAGCGTTATTCTTATCAGAATCCATAGCATACCAACACTGAAAACGATAGTTCAGGTATACATGCCGACATAGTAAGTCGAAGACGAAGAGAGAAAGTATGTGATAGTATTGAACGGATAATTCAGTATGTAAAGGGAGATAAAAATCTAATAGTCATGCGGGTCGGAACGCGGTGGTAGGGGAAGGAGTAGAAGAAAGGGTTCCGGAAGAATATGGGCTTGGTACAGGGAATGAGAGAGGATAAAGACTAACAGAGCTCTGCAATAAATTTCACTTAGTAAGAGCGAATACTCTGTTCGAGAATCACAAGCTCTGAAGATACAGGAAGATTTCAATTAAATTACATGATCGTCAGGGAGAGATTCAGAAATCAGATACTGAATTGTAAGGCGCACCCAGGAGCAGATATAGACTCAGATCACGATTTACTAGTGATGATGAGTACGCTGAAGTTTAAGAGACTTGTCTGTAAGAATCAGTGCGCAAAGAAGTGAGATATAGAAGTACTAAGGAATGAAGAGATACGCTTGAAGTTTTCTCAGCCTATAGATACTGTGATAATGAACAGCTCGGTAGGCAGTTCAGTTGAGGAGAAATGGACAGCTCTGAAAAGAGCAATCCCAGAAGTTGGAAGGAAAAACGAGGGTACAAAGGAGGGTACTGCGAAGAAACCATGGAAAAGAGGAGATATACTTCAATTGATTGATGAAAGAAGGAATTACAAAAATATTTAGGGATATTCAGGAAAGTGGAACTACAAGTCACTTAGGAATGAAATAAATCGGAAGTACAGGGAAGCAATGGCGAAATGGCCTAATAAAAAATGTGAAGAAATAGAAATTGTTCTAGAATGAAATTTTCACTCTACAGCTTGTTCTAGAATGAAATTTTCACTCTACAGCGGAGTGTGCGCTGATATGAAACTTCCTGGAAGATTAAAACTGTGTGCCGGACCGAGACTCGAAGTCGGGACCTTTGCCTTTCGTGGACTAGTGCTCTACCATCTTTCTATTTTTTTTATTTTTTTGTTTTACATTTAGGAATAGTGTACAAATGAGAATTCTAGTAACTAAGTGTTACAACAACAAAGGTGGCATTCAAAGAGTAAAAAAAAAAAAAAAAAATGTAAGTCACTGATGCAATTCCAGCTACAAGGTTCTTCAATAAATGTAACTGGTTCCACTTGGTGTTCCGCCATCGTTATCTGATATCTGCAACGGAGGCATTCTGCTTCGCTAGTGCCTCAAGGAAAACAGCATCCTTGCAGTAGCCTGTCTCTTCCTTCTCTCATGGCTGACAAGGCAGGACGTTGCGGCACAGAACATTAACCGCAGTCTAGCACTCCCCAGCTGAGTGGGGGGGGGGGGGGGGGGCAGGGTTAACGCAAACGCTGCGTAAATAATTTGCGAAGAGCGTACGGTATTTCGGTGTGCGTTCGAGGGCATGGTGAGCATTTTGCAGGAACCACCAGTAATCAAGCTGCTCTTTCTCTCCGTCGCTAAAGATATAGGCGACGGTAATTCCTCTGAACCAGATTGTCACCTCTTGGATACCGATGAACATCGTTTTAAATGCGCATCATCGTCCGAAGTTTGGCGACTAACACAGAAGATATTGGCTTGTTACCTCCGGGTCACAACTGATATGATTGACCCTCAGATCCTACTCTGTCCAGATGAATCTTAGTTTCCCGCCGCAAAATATCATGCGCCAATCCTTAGGTTAGTTAGGTTTAAGTAGTTCTATGTTCTAGGGGACTGATGACCTCAGATGTTAAGTCCAATAGTGCTCAGAACCATTTGAACCATTTTTGAGTCTGTCCCAAAAGACGAACCGATTAAACAGTGAACGACCACGCTAAGACTTGGTTCGCACGACTGTGTACCTATGGGTACTGAGAAATCACTTTGAAACAGTATTGAGTCTAGCTTGCGGGTAAGAATTTTGTGTATGGTGGAAACGTTAGAAGAGAATGAAGCATTAAATCAGGTGAGTAGTTAAAATCACCAGCAGCCACTGAAAATGCATTACGAATAAAGGAAAGCACGTATGGGGGAGAAATATGAAACGGATGAAAAATTTATTTTTGTAATTTAAGGATTTATTTTTTCCAAAATGGCCATTATCAACTTCGGAAATTGGAAATTTGTGGTAAGCTTCCATGGGACCAAACTGTTGAGGTCATCGGGTCCTAGGCTTACACACTACTTAATCTAACTTACAGTAACTCACGCTATGAACAACACACACACACCAATGCCCGAAGGAGGACTCGAACCTCCGACGGGGGAAGCCGCGTGTACCGTGACAAGGCGCCCTAGACCGCACGGCTACCTAGCACGGCTGGCCTTTATCAGCTGCGCATGTTACACAGCACTGCATACCAACAAAAAATGAATCCCCAGTCTGCTGCAAACCACACAGAATGCCTAGGTACTTGTAGCAAATTTTGGAGGAATTTATCGATCAACAGCTGAAAAACGGAATAACTGAAGAAAGTAACAGCGCATGGGGAGAGGGAGGTGGGGGGGGGGAGGAATAGTCATCGCGCCAAAAAAAAGTCAGTCGATGGAACATGAAAATATAGGTTTTGTTGCTATTATAAACACCTAAATGCGAAAACCATAACAAAGCCTACCATTTGCCAAACATTTCAGAAACCTTGGAGCATTTAGGGCAATGAAAATATTTTTCAACAATAGATCTGAAGAGTGGTTATCAAATGGTTCAAATGGCGCTGAGCACTATGGGACTTAACATCCGAGGTCATCAGTCCCCTAAAACTTAGGACTACTTAAACCGAATTAACCAAAGGACATCACACACATCCACGCGCGAGGCGGGATGCGGATCTGCGACCGTAGCTGTCGCGCGGATCCGCTACACACCGTCAGGTGGCTTGCGGAGTACGGATGTAGATGTAGACTGAAGCGCATAGAAACGCTCGGCCACACTGGCCGGCAGTGGTTATCACTAGAAAGAGGCTACACCGCAGGGGCGTTTTCAGCACCCTGGTGACACAACCAATTCAGAACAATATCTTTTCAGAGATTGCTGGATGGAGTACTCAGAGGTTTAAAACTCTAGCAATGCTTAATGTATCTTGGTGGCATAATCGTCTATGAGTGTGATATAGATTACTGTATCCAGAGATTAAGGGAAGTATTCCTAAGGTTAAAAGCAGCGAAGCTAGCACTGAGTATAGAAAAGTGTAACTTTGTTATGGAAGGGGTAGATTGCCTAGGTCACATCACAAGTAAAGATAGGATTAAGAGAGACAACTGTACGTGAATTTGTGTACCAGTATCGGTAACGGAGCTACAATCATTCTTAAAAGTCGCGAACCATAACCATGCGAGCTAAAATCCCATAGATGTTCGGGCTCACATGCGGTTCCTCTTCGTCGAAATGTCTTGACTCAAACTCGTCTAGGAGTTGAACCGCACGTGTCGCATTACACGCCCTAAATTAGACACTTGTGGCCCTTTGGTTAAATTGTCTGACTGATGGCAAATTTGCGAAATACAAAGTTAACATAACATATAATAACAGTAATAATAATACCGGGAGCTAAACTGACGACCCATAAATGGTGTAGGCCACACAGTTGCGATTTGTTTTATTCAGAATGCAAATTAATAGCGAAAGTGGTCGTATTTAGAATTACTATTACACTATCCATCTGACACAGTTCGATCATTCACAATCTCATCGTGAATTAAAAGTCCAACACTCCAACTCGTTAACTAAGCGAAAAGTTATTTTTTAGAGTTCACACCAGGCGCGTGGCTGCTCACCGCTCAGAGACTAAGTCCCACGATACCACACAACGCGAAATTTTCTAAGTCGTTTCACTTCCTAGCTACCTAAAGACCGACTGTCCGCTTTCGCGTCCCAATCCGAACTGTACCCTTTGGTGTCTCCAGCCGAACTGCCCGCTTTCGCGTCTGCACCACCACTGTCTCGTTTGGTGTCCCGACCTGAAGTGCCCTCTGCCCGTCTCCGACCGCGTTTCCCGCGAGCCAATCATCTTCGCTCAACTGACTAGCGCAGTTCCCTTTACTGAAGTCGTCCATCTGATTGGCTACAGCTTATTCTACATTACTTTACATTTTAACATGTTTAAATAATCAAAGCTTGGCCACTTTCACGTTCTAAATAAAGCAACAATAATATCCATTACACAATAAAGGTTAAATTCTTTTACAGAAACCAATACAATCTCCTTCATAACTTTGAACGTCACGGCCAGTAACCTTGCACCCATGTGCTTTCTGATAAACAAATAAAGAACAAAAGGAACTATTATGTACTAAACTTTACAACAAATATTCTATTACCTAATGATTCGATAAGGTGTCATGCTGTCATGGTTCGATGCGTTTTGTGTGGAGGAAATGATGATCTGATGCTTAACTGAAAACACTGATGATTTAAGTTTAATATGTCTTTTATACAAATAAATTTACAGAGTTGATATTTACAACGTTTGTCATTTTAATGATGCGCTTCTATATGAAATGTCAATCGTTAAGATCGACCAAAGCGTTCAGATTTTAGCATTCAGGTCTTTGTTACAAAACTTGTTAATTTCACTTTAACAGTAGATGCTAAAGTATTATAGATATGATCAATAATCAAATTTTATTGAGATCACCACAAAAATTTAGAGAGGATCGCAGATTAAAATTACTGTGGCTTAATTCCCTGCATTACTACAGAATGAAATACTTTCCATAAATGTTTCCGTTTATAGCCGATTTTAGATCCGCCATATGTAACACTGCTACGTCTCCTTGGCAGCAAAAGCTTTCTACTGGGTTTCCCTATGACGTAGGTTCTCGTCTGTCTCACTCGCACTCGCAGCGCTTAGGCCTCAATAGACAATAGACGCCTGTGAGTTTCCCCATCTTGTGGTAAGTCAGCGCCCTTTGTGTATCACACTGTCCTGGACGACAGGGTTCGTTTCACAATTCCTGTAGACTGACTCTTTCGACCATATGTAAATGAGAGCGCAATGCTCATTAACTCACAACCATTATCGCAGGTTCGTAAAGGGATTTGCAGATCTTGCCAGAAGCATTGCCGCACTTGTTAAAACAGGGCACCAGATTTCTGTGGTCAGAAGAGTGCCAGCATGCTTTTGAGTAGATAAAAGAAGCTTTAACATCGAGTTAGATATTGGTATTTCCGGATTTTAGTAAAGAAACTGTTTTGTAGTATGATGCATCAAACTATCCACTTGGCTGTGTGTTGTCACAAGAGGCAGAAGGCGTAGAAGATCCTGTAGCTTAAGCATCGCCACAATTAAATTCTGCAGAAAGAAATTATTCCACAATGGAGAAAGAGATGTTAAGCCTTATTTATGGAATCAATTATTTCAAGAGTTATTTGTATCGTAAAAAGCTTAGAGCAGTAACAGATCACATGGCATTAAAATGGTTGTTGGAATTAAAGCATCCTTCTAGTAAGCTGATACGATGGGCAGCAAGACTAAGTGAATTTGATTTATAAGTCACGCCTAAACCTGGGAAGAGGCATAGAAACGCAGAGGTCTTAAGTGGAATATGCAGAAGTTCGTAAATCATTATGTGCGGATTGCGTAAGTGCTTACAGAGAGCGGAATTGAGTCGACCAAGAGAACCATTGCACAGGTTACCTGAAGTATTAGCACTATTCGAATTTCTAGGGATTGATGATTTAGGCCCTTTCAATAAATCACCAGCAAGAAGTATTCAATAAACAATCACAAATCATTTTTGAAGATACATAGAAACGGCTGCGATGCCAAACCATCAGGCAGCAGCAGTGGCACAAGCACTTGTGAATAATTGGATACTGAAGTTTGGAGTGCCTGAAACAATAGTAACAGTCCAGGGAACGAACTTCACGTCAGATCTATTCAAGGAATAGTGTAAGTTATTGAATGTGAAGAACTTAAGGACGAGTCCTATCCATCCGCAAGCCAATGGAGGGACTGTAAGAGTGCATAACACAATTTGGAAGATGCTTCGGTGCTATGTCGACTCACATCACACCAACTGGCATGTCTATTTGAAGTACGTCGTCTCCGCCTAGAACTCAAAGCAGCATGTGAATACATGATGTCACCAAATGAAGTAGTATGTGGTTGTAAAATGCCATCGCGATTCGAAGTATTGGAAATGCAGAAAAGTAAGACTGAAGAGTCTGTCAAGGAATTTGCCAGAGTGACTGTGGAAATTCGGAATAGAGCACAGAGGGCAACTACATAAACACTGGAGAAGCAGAAAGAAGCAGTGGGCTGCACAGCAAGAATGCCACAGTATACAGGTGATCAGTGGGTGATGCTATCAACTTTGTGTACGCTGAAAGAAAAGACAAAGCTTTTTACAGAGCGCCAGGGGCCATACCAAGTGGTCAGTAAATGTCAAGATTCAGCTGCCAACAAGGATGATAATTGTGAATGTAGGGCGACTGAAACCTTTTCAAGGGAGTCCAGAAGTTATTCCTGCGATAGGAAATGCAGACCGGAAAGGGAGAGTGGAGAGAAAGGCATCGGAAGGTACACAAGAGTTCGTGAATGAAACAGTAGCGAGGAACTCGTACCGATTAAATAGTCATTTGATATTTTTAGGGTAGGTATAGGTTTAGTGTTATTAGGATAAGCAGCTGCGGAGTAGCAATGAATTTAAGAGAGGAAAGCAACAGGTATCTTCCTATAGATGAGATGAAGAGAGGATGCGGTTCATAGCAGGACTACTGGTCTTTGTAGGTGTGGAAGCGTTATGGAACCAGTACATATTTCATGTGTATCCTGTCAACTGGCGGATTTTGAAGAAATTTCTTAGAGTAAAACTTAGTGACTATTATTAGTTCTAAAAGACAAGGGATGAATCAAAGGAATCAAAGTTACAAAGAGGCCACTGGAGAGTAAATCACAGCCTGCCCGAATATGCTAATAACAGAGTGGCAGGATTCCTGCTCAGTGACATTACTAATGGGGCAAAAGGGCGTAATACAGTGCAATAATCAAGTGTTCAAGCCGGAATTGTACTTTCAACAGGCTGAGGTGCATTGGTTATACCCTACATTTGACAATATGGCAGTAGTGGCTAGATGTTTCAAGCAACGCTTACGTTGACAAGGAAGCTGGAGTTAAATTGGAGTGGTTTTTTATTAAATGGAACAGATTGAGAGATAATGGGGCATACTTTCTATCCGCCCAAGATATTCCAGGGGCTATTGTATTGGCCAGAGGAACCCATGGAAGTGCTATGTGCCGCAAATATAACCGCTTAAATCAAACTCTAGGACCCGAATTAACGCAGTCTATAAACTAAGGTCAGAAAAAAGTGTGGTTCCTGAAGAAGGGCAGCAGCCTTTTCAGTAGTTGCAGGGGCAGCAGTCTGAATGATTAACGGAAGTGGCCTTGTAACATAAACCAAAACGGCCTTGCTGTGATCGTACTCTGAATGGCGGAAAGCAAGGGGAAACTACAGACGTAATTTTTCCCGAGGGCATGCCGCTTTGCTGTAATGTTAAATGATGATGGCGTCCTCTTGGGTAAAATAGTCCGGAGGTAAAATAGTCCTCCATTCGGATATCCAGGCAGGGACTACTCAGGGGCATTTCGTTATCAGGAGAAAGAAAACTGGTATTCTACGGATCGGAGAGTGGAATGTTAGATCGCTTGATCGGGTAGGTAGGTTAGAAAATTTGAAAATGGAAATCGATAGGTTGAACTTAAATGTAGATAGAATTAACGAAGTTCGGTGGCAGGAGGAATAGGACCTCTGGTCTGGTGAATACAGGGCTATAAACACAAAATCAAATAGGGGTAGTGCAGGAGTAGATTTAATAATGAATAAAAAAATAGGGACGTGGCTAGCTACTACGAACAGCATAGTGAACACATTATTGTAGCCAAGATAGACATGAAACCCAGGCCTACCACAGTAGTACAAGTTTATATGCCAACTAGCTTTGCAGATAATGAAGAGATTGAAGATATGAATGATCCGATAAAAGAAATTATTCAGATAGTGAAAGGAGACAAAAATTTAGTAGTCATGGGGGACTGGAATTCGATAGTAGGAAAAGGAAGAGAAAAAAAGTAGTAGGTGAATGTGGAATGAAAGAGGAAGCCACCTGGTAGAATTTTGCACAGAACATTACTTAATCATAGCTAACAGTTGGTTTAAGAATCATGAAAGAAGATTTTATACGTGGAAGAGGCCTAGAGACACAGGAAGGTTTCAGGTAGATTAAATAATGGTAAGACAGGAATTTAGGAACCAGGTTTTAAATTGTAAGACATTTCCAGATGACTCTGATCACGATTTACGGGTTATGATCTGTAGATTAAAACTGAAGAAACTGCAAAAAGGAGAGAATTTAGGGAGATGCAAAGTGGATAAACTGAAAGAACCAGAGGTTGTAGGGAGTTTAAGAGAGAGCGTTAGAGAACGATTAACAAGAATGTGGAAAGAAATACAGTAGAAGCAGAATTGGTAGCTTTGAGAGATGAAATAGTGAAGATAGCAGAGGACCAAGCAGGGAAAAAGACGAGGGCTAGTAGAAAGCCTTGGGTAACAGAAGAGATATTGAATTAATGGACGAAAAGAGAAAATATAAAAATGCAGTAAATACAAACGTCTCAAAAATGAGATCGATAGAAAGTACAAAATGGCTAAGCAAGGATGGCCAGAGGACAAATGTAAGGCAAATATCACTACGGGTAAGATAGATGCTGCCTACAGGAAAATTAAAGAGACCTTTGGAGAAAAGAGAAGCACTTATATGAATATTAAGAGCTCAGATGGAAAGCCAGTTCTAAGTAAAGAACGGAAAGCAGAAAGGTATTAAGAGTATATAGAGGGTCTATACAAGGATCATGTCCTTGAGGGTAATGTTATAGAAATGGAAGAGGACGTAGATGAAGATGAAATGGGAGATACGATACTGCGTGAACAATTTGATACAGCACTGAAAGACCTATGTCGAAACAAGGCCACGGGAGTAGACAACATTCCATTAGAACTGCTGATAGCCTTAGATGAGTACCCATGACAAAACTCTACCATCTGGTGAGCAAGATGTATGTATACCCTCAGACTTCAAGAAGAATATAATACTGGTAATTCCAATCCCAAAGGAAGCAGGTGTTGACATGTGTGAAAATTACCGTACTATCAATTTAATAAGTCACGGCCGCAAAATACTAACATGAATTCTTCACAGACGAAAGGGAAAACTGGTAGAAGCTGACTTAGGGGAAGATCAGTTTGGATTCCGTAGAGATGTTGGAACACCCGAGCCAATACCGATCGTAAGATTTATCTTAGAAGATAGATTAAGGAAATGCAAACCTACGTTTCTAGCATTTGTAGACTTAGAGAAAGCTTTTGACAATGTTGACTGGAATACTCTCTTTGAACTTCTGAAGGTGGCAGAGGTAAACGGCACGGAGCGAAAAGCTATTTACAATTTGTACAGAAACCAGATAGTAGTTATAAGAGTCGAGGAGCATAAAAGCGAAGCAGTGGTTGAGAAGGGAGTGAGACAGGGTTGTAGCTTATCCACGATATCAGTCAATCTGAATATTGAGCAAGCAGTAAAGGGCACAAAAGAAAAATTCGGAGTAGGAATTAAAATCCATGGAGAAGAAATGAAAACTTTGAGGTTTGCCGACGGCATTTTAATTCTGACAGGGACAGCGAAGGAGCTGGGAGAGCAGTTGAACGGAATGAACAGTGTCTTGAAAGGAGGATATAAGATGAACACCAAAAAAAGCAAGACGAGAATAATGGATTGTAGTCGAATTGAATCAGGTGATGCTGAGACGATTAGGAAATGAGTCACTTAAAGTAGTAGACTAGTTTTGCTACTGGGGGAGCAAAGTAACTTATGATGGTCGAAGTAAGCGGATATAAAATGTAGACTGGCAATGGCAAGTAAAGCGTTTCTGAAGAAGAGAAATTTGTTAACATCGAATATAGATTTATGTGTGAGGAAGTCTTTTCTGAAAGTATTTGTATGAAGTATAGCCATGTATGGAAGTGAAACATAAACGATAACTAGTTTGGACAAGAAAAGAATAGAAGCTTTCGAAATGAGGCGCTACAGAAGAATGCTGAAGATTGGATGGGTAGATCACGTAATTAATGAGGAGGTGCTGAACAGAATTGGGGGAAGAGGAGTTTGTGGCACAACTTGACTAGAAGAAGGGATAGGTTGGTAAGACACATTCTCAGACATCAAGGAATCACCAATTTAGTATTGGAGGGAAGTGTTGAAGGTAAAAATAGTAGAGGGAGATCAAGAGATGAATACACTAAGCTGATTCAGGACATACACTCCTGGAAATGGAAAAAAGAACACATTGACACCGGTGTGTCAGACCCACCATACTTGCTCCGGACACTGCGAGAGGGCTGTACAAGCAATGATCACACGCATGGCACAGCGGACACACCAGGAACCGTGGTGTTGGCCGTCGAATGGCGCTAGCTGCGCAGCATTTGTGCACCGCCGCCGTCAGTGTCAGCCAGTTTGCCGTGGCATATGGAGCTCCATCGCAGTCTTTAACACTGGTAGCATGCCGCGACAGCGTGGACGTGAACCGTATGTGCAGTTGACGGACTTTGAGCGAGGGCGTATAGTGGGCATGCGGGAGGCCGGGTGGAAGTACCGCCGAATTGCTCAACACGTGGGGCGTGAGGTCTCCACAGTACATCGATGTTGTCGCCAGTGGTCGGCGGAAGGTGCACGTGCCCGTCGACCTGGGACCGGACCGCAGCGACGCACGGATGCACGCCAAGACCGTAGGATCCTATGCAGTGCCGTAGGGGACCGCACCGCCACTTCTCAGCAAATTAGGGACACTGTTGCTCCTGGGGTATCGGCGAGGACCATTCGCAACCGTCTCCATGAAGCTGGGCTACGGTCCCGCACACCGTTAGGCCGTCTTCCGCTCACGCCCCAACATCGTGCAGCCCGCCTCCAGTGGTGTCGCGACAGGCGTGAATGGAGGGACGAATGGAGACGTGTCGTCTTCAGCGATGAGAGTCGCTTCTGCCTTGGTGCCAATGATGGTCGTATACGTGTTTGGCGGCGTGCAGGTGAGCGCCACAATCAGGACTGCATACGACCGAGGCACACAGGGCCAACACCCGGCATCATGGTGTGGGGAGCGATCTCCTACACTGGCCGTACACCACTGGTGATCGTCGAGGGGACACTGAATAGTGCACGGTACATCCAAACCGTCATCGAACCCATCGTTCTACCATTCCTAGACCGGCAAGGGAACTTGCTGTTCCAACAGGACAATGCACGTCCGCATGTATCCCGTGCCACCCAACGTGCTCTAGAAGGTGTAAGTCAACTACCCTGGCCAGCAAGATCTCCGGATCTGTTCCCCATTGAGCATGTTTGGGACTGGATGAAGCGTCGTCTCACGCGGTCTGCACGTCCAGCACGAACGCTGGTCCAACTGAGGCGCCAGGTGGAAATGGCATGGCAAGCCGTTCCACAGGACTACATTCAGCATCTCTACGATCGTCTCCATGGGAGAATAGCAGCCTGCATTGCTGCGAAAGGTGGATTACACTGTACTAGTGCCGACATTGTGCATGCTCTGTTGCCTGTGTCTATGTGCCTGTGGTTCTGTCAGTGTGATCATGTGATGTATCTGACCCCAGGAATGTGTCAATAAAGTTTCCCCTTTCTGGGACAATGAATTCAAGGTGTTCTTATTTCAATTTCCAGGAGTGTAGATTGCAGTATTTACTCGGGGATGAAGAAGCTTGCACAGGAAAGAGTAGCATGGAGAGCTGCATCAAACCAGTCTCTGGACTGAAGGTCACAACAACATCAACAAACACGCTCATGAACCAGTAGGAGGGACGAGCTTACCTAGAAATCTTATTGAGCACATATATTTACATGAGGAGAATCAGTATCGGAAAGAGACAGCATTGACCATTTTCATGCCAACTGCTGCAGCAACACTTATTCTCCTGAGTAATAGTCTTTGTCTTGGTATATAGAAGATGAAGCACAAGACTGAGTTTGGAACCAGCTATCAATCACATTCCAGTGAATTGGATACCCCGAGCATAAGAGCAGCAGAAGAAAAATGAATGCGCAAGAGGATAGTATTAAGGTTAACTGATTCGTTTTAGCTTGTAAGTTTGGAATAGAGAGTTAGAAGTTATTGTGCAAGAAGCCTAGTAATGAAATAATGCCCTTGGTGTTTTGAGTTGAGGGGGAGGGCAAGGGGCCCTGTAGAAGTGTGTAAAATTAAATGGAAGAGTTAAAGAATCTAATTGTTAGAATAATTCTTAACAAGAGAAACAGGGTTAGAAGGGCTAGTCGCCTGGAACTATAGTGTAAAGGACAATCTAGTTTGGTCGACCCAAGGGACCAGGTCTTGATAAAAAGGAGGGCAATGTAGCGTATCGATATAATTTGATCAAAAAGTACTCCAGAGCACAAGTGAGTTGCGTCGAAGCCAGCTGCAGACAGGCAAGAGTGTTATGCACCACAAAGCAAAATTCGGCAGTCAGCTATTGCGAAGCACAGCTAGCTGGGTGCGGTATAGCAACAGCCGACATTGTAATACGCTAGTGGAAAAATGGAAACCTTTCCTCACTTCCCATTGTGGAAGTATTTACAGTATGTGCATAAAGCTCTAAACGAATGTAATCTGGAATGTATACTCTGCTATTCGTGTACTAAATTATTCTTGTCTCAATATCAAAACCTTCACCACGAGCCAGCGACACCCAGAGCAATATCCTGGAATGCAATAAAGGGCCACTTCTCGACCACGAGACAGGGCAGCCTGTCCTGAGTAACAAGAGAGCTGACGGGAGAGCAGAGGGTCACCCGCTTGCTGGAGGGAGCTGACGGACATCATCAGCTGAGCTTGCGCACTGTCATTACACTTGCAGAACGTTGACATCACAGATGCCTTCGAGTGACGCCATACTGCGACACTCTCTTTGCGCTGTCAGCAGTGCCAGGCGTCATTTTTTCGTAAGGAAGGCAACTGGACGCCTACACCAAACTGTTCCTGATGTATTACGGCTGAGAGCTGGAATAAGGAAGTTAATTCAAAAAATCCACTGTCGTCCGGACATCTCATTTCACTCTCCACGGGTGGCAATCCAAGAGTCATCTAACAACACGTTCACATGATTTGTTGAGCTGCGAAAAACATTCGACAGCGTACAGTGGTGGAAGAGGTATGAAAATCTGAGAAGAAAATCAGTAAGCTATAGGGAAAGAGGGGTAATTTACAATTCGTACAAAAGCCAATAAAAGTGAAATACCAAGAACAAAGTGCTCATATCAAGAAGGGTGTAAGATAGGGATGAAATCTTTTGATACTACCGTTCAGTCTATACACTGAAGAAACACTGACGGAAATAAAAGAAAGGTTGAAGAGTGGAATTAAAATTCAAGGTGAAAGATTTGCTAATGACATTCCTATCCTCAGTGAAAGTGAAGAAGAATTACAGGATGTGTAGAATGGATTGAACAGTCTAATGAGTACACAATATGGATTAAGAGTAAATCGAAGAAAGACAAAAGGAATGAGAATTAGCAGAAATGAGAACAACGAGGAACTTAATATTAGGATTCGTGAACCAAAAATAGATGAAGTTAAGGAATTCCGCTACCTGGGCAGCAAAATAACCCAAGATTGACGGAACAAGGAAGACATAAAAAGTAGATTAGTACTGGCAAAAAGAGCATTCCCGGCCAAGATAAATCCACTATATCAAATATAGCCCTTAATTTGAGTGATAAATTTCGAAGCATGTACGATTGGAGCAGAGCATTGTATGGTAGTGAGAAACAGATTGTGGGAAAACTGGTAAAGAAGAGAATAGAAGCATTTTAGATCTGGTGATATTGAAATGAGATAGACTGATAAGTTGACGAATGAGAAAGTTCTCTGCAGAATTGTCGAGGAAAGGAATCTATGGCCGGCCTCTGTGGCCGAGCGGTTCTAGGCGCTTCAGCCCGGAACCGTGCTGCTGCTACGGTCGCAGGTTCGAATCCTGCTTCGGGCATGGATGTATGTGAGGTCCTTAGGTTAGTTAGGTTTAAGTAGTTAAGTAGTTAAGTCTAAGAGACTGATGACCTCAGATGTTAAGTCCCATAGTGCTTAGAGCCATTTGAACGATTTGAAAGGAATATATGGAAAACACTGACAAGAACAGGGTTCAATTGTTTCTAGTAGCTCTAAGCACTAAGGGACTTAACGTCTGAGGTCATCAGTCCCCTAGACTTAGAACTACTTAAACTTAACTAACCTAAGTACATCACACACATCCATGCCCGAGGCAGGATTCGAACCTCAGACCGTAGCAGCAGGGCGCTTCGGGACGGAATCGCCTTGAACCGATCGGCTACAGCGGCCGGCCAAGAACAAGGGACGCAACTGTATGACATCTGTTAAGGCATCAGGGAACAACTTGCTTGGTATTAGAAGGAGCTGTAGCTGGTGAAAACTGTAAAGGAAGACAGAGTTGGAATACATACAGCAAATGATTGAGGAAGTTGGTTGTACCAAAGAGCTACTCTGAGATGAAAAGGTTGACACTGTGCGGGCTGTAACAAACTAGACAGAAGTTTGATTACTCAAAAAAAAAAAAAAAGGTTGTCACCCCAGACGCCCTGTGCTATGCTCGCATGGCGAGAGCGCCCCCGTCTCGCCACGAGCGAACTGCGGCCAGTACCGTTCCACGCTGCCAGTGTACTGGCAGCCGCCCAGCGGACAGCCGGTCAGTTAAGAGGTCGCGCTTGAAACCTTAGGATCCATCTTCGTTGTAGTAAGACTGCTTGAGCAATACGTTGTTTGTCACCCGGTAACTCTCTCTTGTCACGTCTTGAAGCCGGCCGCGGTGGTCTAGCGGTTCTAGGCGCGCAGTCCGGAACCGCGCGACTGCTACGGTCGCAGGTTCGAATCCTGCCTCGGGCATGGATGTGTGTGATGTCCTTAGGTTAGTTAGGTTTAAGTAGTTCTAAGTTCTAGGGGACTGATGACCACAGCTGTTAAGTCCCATAGTGCTCAGAGCCATTTTGAACCATTTTTTTCTGTTCGAATTGATTCGTTTATAGCAAACTACATTACTGCTATTGGGGGCTCGGAGTCAAATTATTATTAAAGTAAAACTGTAAACCGTCTCACCAGTGCTAATTTCATTGTGTGAAAGAAAAGGACAAAGCCAATAAATAGTGATTGAACTTTGTAGTGAAAAAACTGATTTTGCTATAATAATCGCCTAATTTTTGTTCCCTAGCATAAACTGTACTCATGTCTGAGTGAATAATTAATTCAAAAACTATAACAAATGCGCGGGTGTGGAACAGTATAACTAATGCACCAAGTGTGGAAATCATCCCCTGAGACTTACGTGAGAGCCAAAATTTGCAATAACATTTTTTAACCAACATTTGTACATGCACATTTCATGTGTGAACTCTCTGCAACGGCACTTCATCTTTATTTACTGCCCCGTCACAAGTTATACAAATGTACGAAATCCCATCGCATCGTACGGATGGCAATTAGGAGAATAGGCTTCCAAGAGAAGGATTTACACATTGCTCATAGCATTTGTGGCGTGAATTGCAGTATGCAGTCCTGTATTATCCTGCTACACTGATGTCTTAACAGATGTCCTATGATCCTGTCACATCTTCTTGTCAGTGGTTTCCGAATATTCCTTTCCTCGCCGATTCTGCCGAGAACCTCTTCATTTCTTATCTTATCAGTTGACCTAATTTTCAACATTCTTCTGTTGCACCACATCTGAAATACTTCGATTCTCTTCTGTTCCGGTTTTCCTACAGTACATCTTTCACAAACGTACAATGTTTTGTTCCAAACGCACAGTCTCAGAAATTCTTCCTCAACTTTTGTTTCAGTCAGTGCTTCTTCAATGTATAGTTAGAACAGTAGGGGCGAAAGACTACAACCTGTCTTACACCTTTTTAACCTGATCATTTCGTCTTGATCTTCCAGCTGAATTGTTTCCGCTAGGTTCTTGTACATCTCTACACATATAGAATTCAATGTCCTGACTGAGTCATCGCCACCTCGCCCAAACCTCGAAGGATAGAAACATGAAATATGGAGAATGGCTGGACCTTTTAACGTAGGCGTCTTTTAATAAGATACTTTCGCGAAATTCCGACTCTAATGGGGTGAAATAGGGAATGAACGTTTCTTTTTTTTAAAATGCCGCACTTAAGGCGGTTTTGAAGTTAGACCTACGAAAAATGAGTTTTGGTTTCTCGATTAGAAGTAAAGATATACGTATTTTAGCGTTTTTGGAAATTTAACGCCATTGGGATGAAATAGCTACCGAAAGCTTCCTGTCAAAATATACCATTATTGAAGAATTACTAAAGTATTTTCAAAGCTACATCTGTGAAAATTGGTATTTGACTTCTCTGTTGAAACTTAAAAAAAAGTAAGTGTTTCACTGTTTTTGTAAACTGAACCCCTAAGTGGGCGCAGTAGGATATGACATTTTTTTGTGAAAATATTTTATTATGAAAGCATTTTTAAAGCTAAATCTATGAAAATTTAAATTTGCCTTTTCAGTCAGTGATAAAAGAAATATGTGTTTCACTGTGTTTGGAAATCAACCCCTATGGGAGTGAAACGGAAGATGAAGGTTTTTATAGAAACATTTAATTACGCAAGCATTTTTGAAGCCAAATCTTTGAAAATTTGTATTTCGCTTATCTGTCAGATATAAAACAAACGGGTGTCACTGTTTTTGGACGTTCTGCCGTTTAGAGGATGAAATAGGGGTGAAACGTTTTATTTAAATTTTTATTGTGAAAGCATTTTTAAAGCTAAATCTTTGAAAATTGGTGTTTGGCTTCTCGCTTAGAGATAAAATAATACGTGTTTCACTGTTTTTGGAAATTCAACCCCTAATGGGTTGAAATAGGGTCAGAGTGATTCACTGACTCATATCGCTCAGCCCAAACCACTACAGATGGAAACTTGAAGTTTGGAGAGGGTGTGGATCTGTACTGTAGGTATCGTATAAGAAGGAATTGTCCGAAATTCCATTGCTAAGGGGGTGAAGGAGGGGATGAAAGGTTTTTTTGAAAGTATTTCGCTATTAAGCTAATTTTTAAACTAGAACTACAAAAACTGGTGTTTGATTTCTCAGTCAGAATATGAAAAATATGTGTTTCAGCATTTTTGGAAATTCAACACCGTAGGGGTAAAATATTGGATGAATTTTTTTAAAATAAATAATTACTAGAGAACTACTAAAGGATTTTTACGGCTACATCTATGACAAATGGTATTTGACCTTTCGGTTAGAAATTAAAGAAAAAGAAAGAAACTTGTTTCAGTATTTCTGGAAATTCAAGGCAGTTCAGTAGTTGATGAAAATATTAAGAAAATATTTCGTTACATGAAAAAAATTTAAAGCTACATTCATGAATACTGGTGTTTCACTTCTCGGTTGGATATAAAGAAATATTTGTTAGAGGATGAAAGTTGTCGTGGAAATATCTCCACAAGAAGGCAAAAGGCATGATTAACAAAAACTTTGGACTCCAGCTACCAGAATCGTTTTTCGGTTAGAAGTACATTCGGAAAAGACCATGCCTATATGGTCTCAATTAGCGTGAAAGGCTCAGAAGGTGTTGCAATTTGTGAAGAATATAACAATTCGATGAAATAAAAACAAAAAGAATCTCTGCAGGCCACACATTCTACGCAAGCGAAGCAGCGGGCGCTAAGCTAAAACAGGTATTGTATACTTCTCATCTTTCCATACGTTTATCCCTATTTTTCACAGATTTTCGAACATTCTACCCATTTGACATTGTCGGACGCTTTTTCTGTGTCGACAAACCCTATCAACGTGTCTTAATTTTTCTGCAGTCTTGCTTCCATCATCAACCGCTACGTCAGTACTGCTTCTCTAGTGCCTTTGCCTTTCTTAAAGCCAAATTGATCGTCATCTTACATATCCTAAATTTTATTTTCTATTCATCAGTATATTATTCTTCTCAGCAACGTCAATGCATGAGCTGTTACGTTGATGTGGGATAGTTCTTACACTCCTCGGCTCTTGCTATCTTCGCAATTGTAAATATGATGTTTTACCGAAAATCTGATGTATATCGCCAGTCTCACACAGTTTACGCACCAACTTGAATAATCGTTTTATTGCCACTTCCTCCAATGATTTCAGAAATTCCGATGGAGTGTTACCTGTCCCTTCTGTCTTGATTAATATTACGTCATCCAGAGCTCTTTTAAATTCTGCCTCTAATAATGGATCTCCTGTCTCTACTGTTTCTTCTTCTACCACGTCATCAGACAAGTCATCTCCGTCATAGTTATCTTCCTTGTGCCTATCGCAGCATCTGTAGCCTCGGAGAACTTCAAGCGTATCTCTTCTGTCCGTATTAGTTCCGTATCACACTTGTTTGCGCACAGATACTTCCTGGCTAGTCTCTTAAACTTCGGCCTACTCTTCATCATTACTAAATTATAATCTGAGTCTACATCTTCTACTGGACACGCTTTACAGTCCAATATCTAACTTCGGAATCTTTACCTGACCAGGAAGTAATCTAACTGCAATCTTCCTCTGTCTCCAGACCTTTCCCAAGTATACGTCCTCCTCTTGTGATTATTGAACAGAGAATTCGTTATTACTAGCGGAAGTTTATTGCAGAACTCCAATAGGATTTTCTTCTCTCTCATTCCTACAACCAATCTCATACTCTCTTGTAACCCTTTCTTGTACTCCTTTCCGTACAAACGCATTCGAATTCCCCATGACTATTATATGTTCATCTTTACGTGCTTTACCCTTTCAACATTCTCATTTACTTTCTCTGTCTCTTCATCTTCTGCTTGCGACGTAGGAATATATACCTGAACTGTTGATGAGAATGTTGGTTTCCCGTCTGTTTTTATGAGAACCATCCTATCAAATAACTGTACACAATAGCTCACTTTCTCCGCTACCTTCGTCTTTACAATGAATGCTACTTTCATTCCTGCTGTAATACATACTACTGTTTGTAACCTTAATCGTGAAGGATAAGGCAACTGTGTTTCCCATTCTTGCCACTTATGGTAGGTATTCTGCACCCCGTTAACACTTTCTAAATCTGTGCTGTTGGCATACCCAGTAGCTCCCCAAACAGCGATTCCAGTAACTGGACAGATATAGATCGGAAGAATCACTCAATTCTGTGGGCTGTAACCAGGTCGTGTACAGACACGTTGGCTTCGATCCGACCGACATAAACATAAGTGAGACTCATTGTTGAACTCCACTGAGCGCCACTCAATGTCCTCCTCTTACTCGGGCTCTACACCAACCACTTCTCTATCACATGGTGTCAGCGGTAACAGACATATGGTAGCCCTAAATCTCAAACCAGCTTCCAGTAATCTGTTCGTGATAATTTGGCCTACAACCCTGCCTAGATGTCAACTGTTGTCATCCGCCTCTTCATCAGAGCCAGTCGAAAAATTCTACAATCTTCTGAAAATAATACATTCTCTGATAAAATCATACAAATGTCAAACGGAATGACAGATTCCAGTCTACATCGGCTATCCTGAGATCATAAATACATCCACTAAGGAAACCCCATGTGCAATCTACGATCTTCTCGCAGTGTAGTCCTTCTGGAATGACCGACGCCAACACAGAGATGACAAAAATCATGTGATGCCTCCTTTATCCCAGCGTAGTGCAGCAACTCGACATGGTATGGACTCAACAATTCAATGGAAGTTTCCTGCAGAAATATTGAGCAATTCTGCCTCTACAGACGTCCAAAACTGCATAAGTGTTGGCGGTGCAGAATTTTGTGTACGAATTGATCTCCCGAATATGTCCTATAAATGTTCGGTGGGATTCATGTCGGGCGATCTGGATATCCAAATTCCATCGTTGTTTGGAAACATGAAGTTCATGAATGGCTGAAAATAGTCTCCAAATAGGCAAACATGACCATTTCCAGTCAATTATCGGTTCAGTTGGACCAGAGGACCTAGTCCACACCATGTAAACACAGTCCACGCCATTATGGAGACACCACCTGCTTGCACAGGGCCTTGTTGACAATTTGGTTTCATGGCTTGGTGGGGTCTACGCCACATTCGAACCCTTCCATCACCTCCTAACTGAAGTCGGGACTCATCTGACCAGGTCACGGTTTTTCAGTCGTCTACGGTCCAAATGACATAGTCACGAGCGCTGCAGGCGAGCTCGTGGTGTTAGCAAAGGCAGTCGCTTTGGTCTTATGCTGCCTTATCACATTAATGCCGAATTTCGCCTCACTTACCTAATGGATACGTTCGTCATGCATCCCACATTGATTTCTCATGTTATTTCACACAGTATTGCTTGTCGTCGGCCACAGTGTTATCCGTGGTGAGGGGTAATGGCAGAAATTTGGTATTCTCGGCTCACACTTTACACTGTGGATCTCGGAATACTGAATTCCCTAAAGATTTCCGAAAAGTAATGCGCCGTGCATGTAGGTCCAACTACCACTCTACGCTGCAAGACTGTTAATTTCCGGAAACCTATTTACATGAATCACCTGAGTACAAGTGACATCTCCGCCAATGCAGTGCACTTTCATATCTTATATGTGCGAAACTGCCGCCACAAGCACATATCGCTGTCCCACGACTTTCATAGTATTCTTCTCGTCATACTTCATCCTGAATCAATCTCACCACCCTTCGTTCTACAGTCACTGCACTACAGTCAAACGTCTGTGAAACCTGTCGGTATTATGCTCCGTCATTCCTTATGCAAACGTTTCTACCATTCTCAAAGCCAGAAGTATGGTGATAGCCTGCATCTTCTCAGTGCATGCTGTTGTTGTGTGGCAGTTTATGGCTAAACTTTTATGTAGCCTACTTTTGTAGTATAATATGCAGTATAGTCATTTCTTCAATGCTGCATGAAAACTGCAGACGTCACCACTGCCAATCAGTAACTGCTAATTACCTTTATTCTCCTTTCCTTTTAGTACACTGAGGAAGACCTGTTCTTTTCTGCAGCATTGGCGCTTCTCATTAGCTGGTTCGTTACAAGGAAGTTAGTTATTAGGACCAGAGTGTCGTTTGACACCGAAAGCCATCTCCAGGCAGGTACAGACCAAGGAAATAACAGCTCCTGTCTCCGCACATTGTAGGAGAAGATGGACTGCATTCTATAAAAACTGCATTGTGCAAGATGACAAATAGAATCTTTTTTAGCTTCGTAAGCTCTGAAGGACAGGTGAAAAACATAGATCTTCAGTTCTTGAGACCATTCGTTGGTTTGTTGCCATGTTCATTTAAATCCGAGTAAGGAGTTCTGTGTTTGTCTCACAGTAATTATTTCGGTAGAAGGCGCGATTTCTCATGTGTGTCTAAATCCACCCCATGTAACTGGTCATGACTGGAAATGTGTCATGTAGTGGGAATGTGTTTCTGCCTTCTTTAATCGGGACAAAATCCATAATAGCACGAAATTGTTAAGTTTATTTTATTACTGTATGGAAGTTTCAAGGTCTGCTGCAATTGGCCGGCAAGATCTTATGATGTCAGAACCAGCTAAATTTTATAGAAAAACGTCAGAACAGATTTGCTTCAAGGATGCCATGGAGAACGCACTTAACTTTAGGCAGCTGTAGAAAATATTCACAGAGGGAGATGCCACCGACGTGAACAAAGTACAGAGGCCAAGTAAATTTGCACCAGGGTTTCAATGCACAGATTTAACATTCACAGCTAGCTAGTTGAACCCATTGTGTTCAAATGGTTCAAATGGCTCTGAGCGCTATGGGACTCAACTTCTGAGGTCATTAGTCCCCTAGAACTTAGAACTAGTTAAACCTAACTAACCTAAGGACATCACACACATCCATGCCCGAGGCAGGATTCGAACCTGCGACCGTAGCGGTATCGCGGTTCCAGACTGCAGCGCCTAGAACCGCACGGCCACTTCGGCCGGCTGAACCCAATGTGTGCTTAGGCGAAACTACTGGTACTCGTTCTTGCTTTCCTGGATCTTTTTGTGAAATCACTGATCATTTTCTCAGTCATATATCTGTGATATAGTTTAATGGTATGCTTTCATGTATCCACCCTACTGAGCCAAAGCCGTAGTTCGAATTTGCAATCTCTTGTCCACTAATGAAATTTTTATATGCTTGCTTCGGTTGGTAAATCATTTCTTTTAATGTGTTAAGGCAATAAATCAAATTGTTATAGTGACTGCTAGTTTCCTTTTGTAATTTGATGAATCCCTTCGTTAATATAGGTGTGTGAGAGCTGGTACCTATATTTTCATGCTCAATTAGGTCACTCCTAGTAAATTTCTTTAATAGGTTATTATCCATTGTGTGACTTCGTTTCTCTTAAATTAGCACGATCTTATGAAGAGCTTCTCTTCCCTGTAGGTCACCAAGGATAGGATCTATAGCATATTAGTGTGTTGCGGTCTCCACCGGCAAAGATCCATTAACGTTAGATACACCCAGTATGAATCCCTTAGTCGTGTCATTCTTCGTCAGTAGGAATGGATTGCCGGCCGCTGTGGCCGAACGGTTCTAGGCGCTACAGTCCAGAACCACGCTGCTGTTCCGGTCGCAGTTTCGAATCCTGCCCCGGGCTTGGATGTGTGTGATGTCCTTACGTTAGGTTAGGTTTAAGTAGTCGTAAGTCTAGGGGACTGATGACCTCAGATGTTAAGTCCCATAGTGCTTTGAGCCGTTTGAACCATATTTTAGGAATGGATGTTTTGGTCTCAAAGTATTGAAAAATGTTTAATATTATTTACATATTGATTTATTTCTTTACCGTAATCAGATTACTTTCTCTTACATCAGACCAGGGTTTAATGCGTACAATACTTTTTACTTCATACTTGTTTTAAATACTCCGGTCCCCAAAATCAAAGCAACAAATGGAAATTTCGTAAGGTTTCGTTTATTTGCCACAGAACAGTACAAACAGGTGACAGTAAAGTAGAAACAATGTAAAAAATACAGTACGTAATTAGCTGCAATATCCATAGCGGTAGGCAAAAATGTTCTTCGTTTTTTTTTTTTTTTTCAACTTAACAGATTCGCGCACACATTCTGACAACAGGTTAATGTACTCAGTAAGGGGTGTGACCATCTCTGGCTTGAAAACGACAGGACATGCTGTGAATAACGTCATCAGTCTCATGTTGAGGCAGTAATACCCATTCTTCCTGCAGAGCTGCACACAAAAGAGTAGTTGGTGGATAATGACGTGATGCAACCAATCTCGCTAGTGCATGCCAGACATGCTCTATGGGATTAAACTCGGAAGAGCGCGTAGACCACTCCATGTGTGCAATATCTTCCGTTTCCAAAAAAACATCAACCACCTGCGACCTATGAGGTCGAGTATTATCGTCCATCAAGGACCCACTGCACGTCGCTGACTGACACGTAAAACTTCATGAAGAGGTGTTCGAGTGGTCAATATAACCCCTGCCCAAACCATTATCGATCCTCCTCGGTATCTCGTTCCACAATTTTTTTCCGAAAAACGTTTTCCCCCGTCACCCACAGATGCAAATCCGTCGATAATCACTCTCCAGACCAAATCGGGACTCATCTGTGGAAAGAATATTGGCCCACCATTCAGTTATCCAGGTGGCATGTTGACGCCTCCCCTCTAGACGTTCCCTTCTGTGGAGACACGTCAGAGGTAAACAGACAGAAGATCTCCAACAATAAAAGTCATTTTGCTGAAGCCTTCTGTACACGGTTTCCCTCGATACAACATATCCATGGGATACTGCGAGGTCAGATGCCAGTTGCAGTACAGTATTAAGGCGGTACCGTCGTGCCTTTCAACCATGTAATGGTCCACCCTTTCTGATATCACATGTGCTCGGCTCTCTCCTGGTCTTTGGAACACAGTTTCGGTCTCTATAAACTGTTTGCGACTCTCCTACTTCGATTCTCCCTATGGCCTTCCACAGCAGATAGTCTATAGGCGTATTCTCTGTGTCATTCTGTAC